>NC_055967.1:6158954-6451454 GCF_018492685.1 Alosa sapidissima
GTACTCATCTCTACAACTCTGTGCTAATCTCTGTGCTAATCTCTACAACCCAATAGTATTCTAACAATACTTGATTCTACAGGACTATTTATTTGTCGTGGATAAGATAAGGGTTTGATAATGGAAGGCAGTGTTTCCCAGAGAATTGAATTGTATTTGTGGTGGTAGGTGAAGGGGGGGTGGGATCTGTGTTGGAGTCAAAAAGATAAACAGCCTATAATTATACAGTTATACTTGCCTTGCACGTATATTACGTACAAGTCCATATTGACAAGTAGCTGTAATTTTATAGTGTGCTAACCTCCACAACCCAACAGCATTCTATTCTAGTATGCTAACCTCCACAACCCAACAACATTCGAACACTAATGCTTCAAGTGGGATTTGAACTCTCAACCTAAGGATCACCAGTACAAGGCATTAGCCCACTGAGCCACACAAAAAGAAAAACTCCAAGCATACATTTGACAATAAAATGAAGGGCTTTCCTGAAAGATACATTGAAACATGAAATCTTTTTGGAATTCTGGGGCAATTAGACATTTGTAGAGAAGAACACTAATGGATGAAATATAAATATGATAAACGTAATGATGAAGGAAAAATAGTAAACAAAGAAGTTCCCCTAAATGTAATAGAGAGTCCCGGCATTCTGATTCTTGGTAACTGATGAGTGTGAATGTTGATTGACTGATGTCATTCAGGTGCTGTTCAATGGTGTGAATCTTAAATGACAATTCCTAAAGCTCTAACGGTGATTTGAACACTCAACCTAAGAAACACCAGTACAAGGCATTATCCCACTGAGCCACTAACAATCATACACATTGGGCAGTCACATTCACATGGTGAAAATGTGTGTTGATAAACGCACAAGAAAAACTCCAAGCATACATTTGACAATAAAATGAAGGGCTTTCCTGAAAGAGTACACCTGAAATCTTTTTGAAATTCTGGGGCAATTAGACATTTGTAGAGAAGAACACTAATGGATGAAATATAAATATGATAGACTTAATGATGAAGGAAAAATAGTAAACAAAGAAGTTCCCCTAAATGTCAGAGTGTCTCGGCATTCTGATTCTTGGCAACTAATGACTGTGTATGTTGATTGCCTGATGTCATTCAGGTGCTGTTCAATGGTGTGAATCTTCAATAACCAATAGTATTCGAGCTAGAGCCTAAAGCACTACCGGGGATTCAAACTCTCAACCTAACAAACACCAGCACTAGGCATTATCCCACTGAACCACTGACAATCCTACATATTTGGCAGTCACATTCACATGGTGAAAATGTGTGTTGGCAAACACACAACATCAAGAAAATTCCTAGCATACATTTGACAATAGAATTAAGGGCTTTATAAAAAAGAGTACAGATCTGAAAATGTGCACTGTTAATGGTATCCACATAATGATGGTTGTATGGTTGTTCTCCAAGGGAAAAAAATTACTCATATAGGAATATAGGTGATATAGGAGAAATGGGCTGAGTGGTCGAACTTTATTGGTCTATATCTCTGAAATGGAACAACATATCCAAATTATTTTGTGAGGCTTTGTCTAAACATTGTCTGTGAGAATTTTGGTGAAGATTTGATAATTTTTGAAGCCTGTGAAACTTTTTATGATGTTTGGCTTTTCTCTGAAATTGTGGCAAAAGTAAACATTTTTAGAGCATAAGACCAGGGTGAAAAAGATGCATCTGAATGTAGAGATTAATATGATGAAAGAATTTTGAGTCTAGGTCAATCTGGTAAGGAGAAATAAGCATTTTTGACAAGAGCGCCACCTTTGGGTGCAGTACCCCAGATTTTGGGTTATGGGTAGTGGGGGGTACTGGTAACAATACTTGAAAATGTGAAGTTTCTAGGACTTACGGTTTATAGGAATATAGGTGATCTAGGAAAAATGGCCTAAGTGGTCTAACTTTATTGGCCTATATCTCTGAAATGGGACAAAATATCAAAATTCTGACCGATAACTTTTGTGAGGCTTGGTCTAAACATTGTCTGTGAGAATTTTGGTGAACATTTGATTATTTTTGAAGAGTGTGAAACTTTTTATAATGTTTGGCTTTTCCATGAAATTGTGTCAAAAGTAAACATTTTTAGACCATTAAGACCAGGGCCATAAAGATGCATCTCAGTTTAGAGATTAACATTATGAAAGAATTTTGAGTCTAGGTCAATCTGGTAAGGAGAAATTAGCATAATTAACTTTTTATTTTCAACAGCGCCACCTTTGGGTGCAGTACCCCAAATTTTGGGTTATGGGCAGAGGGGGGTACTGGTAGCCTAGAAATCTAGACACGCCCCTAGCGGCAGCAAATTAGATTTGCTGCCAGGGCTAGTCTAGCAACTCTCCGTTGGCTTGTGAGCTCCAGAAATCGAAACTTAATTAGGCATTGAAATCGTGTATAGAGTCGTTTGGTGGGCTTAACATAATGATTGATGGCAGAGTTGCAACGGTTTGGCTTGAATTCCCTGCTACTTGAAAACAAATATCCTACTGCATCCTATTGCGTACAGAGAGAATTTGAAAGACAACTGATTATCCCGCCCCTCGGACTGAGCACTGCGAACGGTGAGTGCCCAGACCCTACATTTTACAGTTTTTTCTGAATGCTTAAACACATTTTTTGTAACTATGGCTTTTTTTGCAAAACTCTACACACAAATGGCAAAACCACTCACTGAGTTCGCAAAACTAAAAACACAAACACTGCTTTGCACTCAGTTTGCAATTTTGTAACACACACTTTGCACAACTGTAGGCACAATGGCTATTATTTACACTATTTTGCCAACTCTCTGGCACACTTTCTCATGTGAAAACTGTTTTAGATAATTAGTTCACTTTGTGCAATCAGCCTAAGCACTATAAGTAAGCCACAGGTAATGTACAATGGGTACGATGGAGTGAGCAGGAAGAGTGAGAAGAGAAAAAAACAGACAAAAAAACAGTCTACATGTGGGGATATTGTCATGTCAGGCCTGGATACGTCATTCCAGAATATATTTTTCCCGGTGCCTTGGACTAGGACATTGCATGTGATGTAGACAGAATTTTGAGAGAGACAACCCGATGTAGACTGATTTGTTTTGTCTCAGTGAAATGCTATTTTGTGTTTTGACTTGGAAAAACACACTTGTGTTTGTTTTGATGTGTGTAAATAAACACTAGTACTTGAAGTTGGGATCCCTGTATGTTTACAGAACTATGACAAAAGTATGACCTCAAACTGACATAGTCTACCTTGTGCACAGAGAAAGCAAAAGCCAGATGTGTTTTTTATTCATACCATCAGTGTGTTGTTGGCACATTGTGTGCTTACTATTGTGATGGCTTGTGTTTACTGTTAGATACGAAAACACAATTTTTACGAAGGTGTGAAGAGTTAAGCCAGGTGTGTTAGCTTTTGCAAGAGAACTACAATGTTTTGCTGATTGGGTGAGAGGTTTTGCCATTTGTGTGTAGAGTTTTGCAAAAAAAGCCATAGTTACAAAAAATGTGCTTAAGCAATCAGAAAAAACTGTAATGTGGGTCTGGCTCGCCAGGCTAGGGTACTGGTAACCATACCTGAAAATTTGAAGAGTTTTGGAGTTACGGTTTAGGCTGCAGTATGACTTTTACAGAATTTTGGCCAAAAATGAACGGTACAGAATCAATAGGGGTCCTGCAGCTACGCTGCTCAGACCCCTAATAAGTGTGCTGCTTTACCGTTTACCACAACTTGCGGCTAGCATCGTTTAAAAGCTGAGAAAAAGCTCTTTCGTGTGATGTGATACTGTACCTGTAATATCTGTGTGAAGAGTAGGCTAGTTCAGCAAAGAATGGGTGAATTTGGACACACTCTTGCCGTGCGCTGTCACATTCTCCACTGCATAAAAGGCATAGGCTAAATTAATTTGCTATGTGAATGCTAAGCTTAACTTGACCATAGGCTAAATAAAAATCGCTAGTCGGATGCAAAGCAGAATATAGAAAGAAAGGGGCACCAAGGCCACAGTGGCCTGTGAACCTCCGATTTTCAAAGGGACATCACGGCCAACGCAAGGGGCAACGATGTGGCCGCCGTAAAATTCACCCTGCTTATAACACAGTTAAGGAATGACCAAACTAACTGGCTAGATCACCTTAGAAAGCTAAAATATGCACATTAGCTAACACTACAGTTAAAGGGCTTTATTTAAACCAGCAACAATAATCTATATTACACCTAGTAGCCTATAACCTTTATGGAAATATAGCTAAGCCCTCTCTACTGAAGTATGAAACAGCAAGTGATGCACACAGTGTGGAATGGTAGGGGAACGCTGCTGCAACCAGCAAATCAGCACCCTCGAAATTTAGACGGGACGAATTAGAAAAGTGTGATTGGCCGATTCAATAGCTGTCAATTAAAATTGACCAATTAGGTGGGGCAGAAGAAATATTTGGGGGGGCATTGCCCCTCCCAGCCCTATTCGAGATCCGGCCATGACAAAGAGTACTGCACATCTGCACATATCTGTACATGTTGTTCATACTACATAGCCATATTTATAGTCTGCTCCTATAAGGTTAGGCTACTGCTAATACACTGCACATATTTATATTTAAGTTATATTACTGTAAACCACCTTCTGTAAACCAACTGTATATTACTGTCTACACTGCACTATGTCCTGTCTATGCACCACCTGTTTATACTTTATATATCACATTGCACTTTTCTGCTTTTTTGCACTTCTGGTTAGACTTGTACTCTGCACAATGACAATAAAGTTGAATCTAATTGGATCTAAACAAGAGAGAAATTTCCCGTGTATGTATTCACACCAAGTTGGCCTGCCATAACCTCCTAACTCTGTACTACAGTATCCCAGTAGTATGGCTATGTAGTGGTGGTGATAAGGTGTTATAGGCTACATAACCTTACTAACAGTAATGACAAAATGGTGATGATAATTTGTATGTAAATTATTAGCCTGATGGAATGAACTTCCAACCCAAAGAATGACCTTTTCCACATCTCATTTAATATAAGTGTGCTCATAGTTTTTCTAATAAGTGTCCATTAGGCTACTTTAGGGTAGGCCTAGTTCCCTGTCACCTCAACTAGGCTAATATGATTAGTTTATTTTTAGTTTATTCATTTATTAGAACACCTATTCATCTATAGGTTATAGACAGGTTTACAAACACTCTTTTTTTGTCTGGGTAAATTATATAGGCTATAGCCAAATAGATAATGCATGTAAATTATATTATTCATCTGCACGTAAGTATTATATTAAATGTTATCTTTCCTGAGAGAAGCCCCTCCTACTTAAATTGAATAGTACCCCCTGTTAGGGTGTTTCCGGTTCCGGGGGTAGATAACCACTTTTTCCTCTACCTGCTACGCATTCCATTAAAACCAGGAAGACTGAGCTAGCGCGTTGGCTGTCGGAGGGACGCACTACTGAAAGCTCTGGAGACATAATCTGTTACTATACCATAAACTGGAATATATGAAGATGGAATTTGTTGTTATGGCGGGCCACTTTCGCGGATATTTTGAAATGCCAATTTAAGCATTTACTGCGTCACATTGTGGGAAAACAAGGCTACGGTCGACTTGTCAAGTATTGTGTGTAAAATCAAGCAGTTCGCGAACGTATATTTGTTATCTCTCTAAACGGACCAAATAGAACCGTTGTGGAACGAAAAACGATGTTGTCATACTGCTTTGCCATTACTCTATTTATTGCGGTCGCTTGGGGAGTCCATGGAGAACCTCACACTCCATCAACAGGAACGCAGCTGAATTCAACATCTCTTGGAAATAATACATTGCATAATGGCACAGAGGATGTCACAGTCGGATCACGCATTTCATCAATACTGAAAGATCTTCCGACTCTTAAAAATATTGTCATATTTATATGCATATTAACTACTTTCCTTATCACATGTCTCGTCTATAAAGTGTATAGGTAAGTTATACTAAGCTTAATTTGTAATAACAATAATAATGGTTGTGATTATGTAAAACATAGCCAAAGTTTACCTGTAAGCATTTTGCACGTCAGTTTGTCCCTAAAAAGTTTGCTGTATAGACTACGAGACTCCGCTTAATTCCAAGTTGTGCGTCACCATTGATTTAGTTTGGTAATGCGGTTTGGACGACAATGCATCTGATGTCTCATCAGAGTTAAGTGCCTCGATCTTGTCAACATGTGATAACATGGCGCACGATACATATAATAAATGTGTGTTACCCTATATTTTTTTGCATTGAAACGTATTTTGTGCGACTGAGTGTAGACCACTTCTGCACAGATGGAAAAGCATCAAGGCCACTACACTAATACACGCGCTTAATCCTTTCCATCTGGTAATACGAGAATGTCAAAGGCCAACTGTTTGTTCGACAGAAATCAGGGGCATTCATGCTCTCTGTCTTAAATTAAATTGAAAAAACGTAACCCATTTTACCTGAGCTATCGGTGATCCCACAGCCTATTCTGTGTTTCAGATCTGGCAGGAAGATCAGGAAGACTCGAAAATATGATATAATCACTACACCTGCAGAAAGAGTCGAGATGGCTCCCTTAAACGAAGAAAATGAGGATGAAGACGACTCGACTCTTTTTGATGTCAAGTACAGGTGAGTGGATTGAGACAAAAAGAGTCGCCCAGTTTTCCATCCTGTAGCGATGACAAATGTGTCTTGCATTAAATCTGAGAATAATCAACAATAAGCTGTGGATATTTTGGTCATCTTGCCTATATTAACTCAAAACCAGGTATATGTGTGTGTAGCCAACACACAATTTTATGGTAAAAGTGCATTCAATCAACTATACCATGTCGTGTTAAATTCATGTGTGGTGTAGTTGGCTAACTGTTTGAACATGGGTTGTTAAAGTCTAAAAGTTGTCACAATTCAGACATTTCAATCACCATGGCATTTGAGATGCTCAAAATAGTCTCTGTTTAATGTCGGAGCAGTGTTTTGGGGTGTCGTACATCCTCATCCATTCCATTGTGGAAAAAGTCTGTTCGAGAATGTCGGTATTCGACTTCTCCCTTCCGCCCATTCAACTGTTCTTTGGCGCAGGCCCTGTTTCCTGTCAAGAGGTTTTATGGCCTGTAGTTTACCTGTCATGTTCTCGAATGTCCAAGAATCCAACTTTTTGTGGTTCTTGCTTCCCAAAAGAATGTTAAAATGGGGCATAACAGAACTGCGTATTTTTCTATCCTCACCAAATTATTTGACCATCCCATGTGACTTCAAAAGCAGTTGTTTTGAACCACAGTTATTTTGCTATTGCTGGACTTCAAAAAACATTTTTGTTGAGGGGCCATCATTCTAAGAGGACACTAAAAAATAAAATTGTTTGGTGTTCCAGCTGAAATTCCATGACTGTAGGCATCAAATGAAGTGTTTCAAACTAATGTTGCGAACTTTTCTTTTCTTCCACCAGGTGAATATCATCATCAAATCTGTTTGATGTTACAGCAGCACATGTGGAATTCTACTGGAAACACCAAATTAGGACTTTACCCGCTGTGTCTTCACACAACTCTCCGCCATTGATCATTTCCAGTCTTCAGTGGTGTAAGCGGGACCTTGGAGGAAGGTCAAATCATCCCGGCATGTTTTCCATTTCATAGCTCCAATAAGAGTGGCATGAGGGAATCCACATTTTATCCCTTGCCATCTTTGCATTTGCCTGTTGATAATCCAATAAATGTTCTTGTTGGAACTCTTTTGCCTAGAACTTGATGCCTGCATATCAAGAGGGAATGTGAATTAGATAATACATTTAGCCACAGTTCATAGTTCAAGACAAGAAAGGAAAAGTTACTTGTCTTAACGGAACTGTTGCACTTCATCTGAAACCAAAGGTTTTCTTTTGGAAGTCCAATATTATTAATACCTCTGGGAATGCACTGAAGAAATATGGAGCTCATGTGAAACACTGCTGGTATTCAATCGTTTTTGCTACTGACCCTCATTTCCCATGTCATATGTTCATTTTATTTTGGGGGATTATATGCGTTTTTGTGCACACCTAATGTGTCATCATGCAGTTTATTAAGATTGAAGCTAATATGTGTTTGAAAGCCAATGCATATCTCTAATTGGTATCATTCCCCTTATATTATTAAAGAAACCAGTTCTTGACAAACAAACCAAACCAAAAGGCTCGAGGCTTTCATTTAATCTCTAACCTTTCAAAACATCATACCCTTAGACATTTTTTGTAAACTTTTTACAATATTGTAAATATAGAAACCACTATTAGTGCATACATACTGTATGACCTTCAGTTTGTGTCCTTGAACTGAATACCTGTGTGGGCTTGCACTGGCTGCAAAGGCTTCAGTTAGTTCTGTTTGGGCATATCAGTCAGATGTCAGCCTAAATATGTTGAGTGCTCTTCGTAGCTAAATAATAAAATATTTTAATTGTATAACTTCCTTTGTTCTTAACCAGCAAAACCTTCACGAGTGTTAGAAACAAATATGTTTTCTACATGAAACACATCTTGAGAAGATCTGATGTGTTGGAACACAGATCCACCATCTGTTTTCATGTTTTGACAAACTTTTAGGAGTTGTTTATGTTGTCATGAGATCCTGTTTATTTATGCTCCATAACCTATGTACAAGTTTATAGCCTACATTATACTGAGGTTGTTTCTCATGTAATGTCTGTGTAAGTGCAGCCTTACAAGTTGAATGAGAAGGACATCTCTTTGACTGATACAACAGAGCCTAATCTGTGAACTGCTGCTGTTAATGGTTGGCCATAGTAACTGGTCATGACATGCCACAGAGTCAGTCAGCCAACTTAACACCTCAGACATTGTTTATAGGGATTTATTTGAAGATCATTTTTACAGTCATGTATTATGAATAACATACTTTGGACAGGTTAAATCGATTAACTATAGAAGCAAGATTGTCTATCTTATTTTGTATTTTTAATATGTCATGACAAATATTTTTAGAGACATATCTGTTATTCATGCAGTCAACTGAAGCATTGAAAAATCATTTGCATATCGGTTCTGGCTTTGGAATGGAAGTGTGCACAAAGGGTGGTGAATGGAACAGTGTGCATTATCAGTGGGGTTGGGAGCGGGGCATTCTTTTTGGTATAAGTGTTCAAGTTGGCTAGGAACATAAAATGAAGTCCAAGTATAAATACTTTTTATAAACAGAATACAATGGGTGGGGTGCTGTACTTAGATGTTAGAAGTCTAATTAGAGGAAAGATTGATTCATGTGTCAGAATGACTTTCTAATGACTGGAAATTCTACCCAGACTGATAATGCACTCAAAAGCATGTTTTTATGCACCTCTCAAGTCACAACCATTGTCTATTTTTTACTTCCATAATGTTTTTAGGCCAATTTTCTATGTAATTTCATAGTCATCCTCCTGCACTTTAGACTGTGGTGCATCATGTCTATATGCACCCTGTTGATCTACTAATGCAATGGTGTTGTAAAGAATCTTGTTAATTCATGCATATTTCCATAGATGTTTGATTACGCCATCTATGTTTTTGCATTTATCTGTTTTAAATTAATATTGTTTTTTTTATTTGCGAAGAATGTCACATGCTAATGTTGATTTGTGCATCTGTCATAGCCACAGATTGTTTGTTCATTTTGATAATCATATATATATATAAGATAACATAGATGATTTTGACATAGGTCAAGTGACTGAGCGATATGTGCTCCATAGTTATTAAAACTGGAATCTTCAAAATTGTATATTTCAATGATTTAAATATTTTATTTTCATAAAGATTGTAATAAATTGATATTCTTCCTGTTGTGTTATATATGCAAGTAATTTCTCTGTACATGGCTGATGTCTTCAAACTGTCCTTATACTCTCACAGTGACTTCTGTTGTCTCTTTAGTCCTAGGAATAAGCTAGTGGCATATTCACCACAGAATAAAATACGCTGTAAGCCCATAACAGTTGCATGTGCTACAGCTTTTTTGTGACTCACCACAACACAAATTTATTTGATGTTAGTGTAGTTATTCAGTGTGATGATTATGGTGTGAAATACCACAGAAATATAGGGGAAAACAACATCAAGTGTCAAACTGTGTTTGATCTTTGCTTTAAAAAAGAAAGCTCTTTGAGAGCCTCTAAGAAAACATCACTTCAATGTCTAGAGTGTCTACAAGTGGTCTGAAAATAAATGATTTTACAAAAACAAGTCAAGATTCAGGGTAATTTGTGACATTCCGTCTCAAATTACTTTACTCCGACTACAGTACATCGTTAACTGTTTTAGCAGAGTTCATGATCATCACATCTTTTTTCACAGAAGCAACAAATTCTAACAAGTTACCTTATGACCTTGTTCAGTCAGTTGTTCAAGACAAATGATTAAAAATGTCTAGCAAGTAGAATATATGAAGAAAAAAAAGATTCACACATGTGCAATTCTGAGAATGCCTTCATGCTGTAACAAAGGGGCCGTTGAGACCTCCAAGAAGGAGCGTTCATCTGTCTGAAAAGTTTATCTGTGCTTCAAGGCAAAAACACAAGGAGGCCCTTTCTCTGCAAAATGACATTCAAGTAATTATTAACATTTTTGACACCAGGAAATATGAACATCTCTCCAGAACATCCTCTCAAGCTGTGACCTCGATGGCAGGCTTTGCTCTTTTAATTAGGTTTAGTACTATTGGTCTCAGGCTGTTTCTATTTTTGAAGAACACAAATGCGCTTTTTATGGACAAATGTGTTCATTGCTCCGGATGGTCTGCTGACGTCTATGGCAAGTCTCTTATCTATTTTTAGCTTAACTGGAGGCATAATAAGAGCAACATGGAACGTCTCAGATGTTTCATGTCCAAACAACACATTTTTTTTATGTGGACAAATCACATGGTTGGGGACACATGAGACGTTGCTAGGTTTCCTGGTGAGCACTTGAAATATTTCAAATATTTTGTCTAATTTCTGTAAAGCTTGTCCTCTACTTTCTTATTCCTTAGAGGCAGCCACAAAAACCACCGCTTGTAGGAAAACTCAGGAATGCATAACATGTTGCTAAAATGGGAAAATGCAATTCACTGAAAACATTTAATTTGGCTATTTATTGCAGGAGACTTGTTGATGCATTTTTTTGCCAAGTGAACAGTCAAGAGGAGAAACGGCAGTCAGATAAATGAAAAATAATCATGATGAAATTGTAGGACACTGATTTTTTTTTTATAAAAGATGACAGAAATGCTCATATAATTGTCACAAACGATCACAGTAGCAAATATGAGGGAAATAAATCTTCACTGTTATCTTTTTAAAACTGAGGAAGACCATCATGTAAAAGCAAACTGAATTTAAGTTAGTGTTATCTAGAAAAGCTCAGAATGGGTCAAGGAAACAGAGGGAGGAAGCTGAAGGAGAGTTTGCTGTTGACCAGGCCTGTGTAAATATCATTGTGTGAACAGCTGGGTGTGTTTCCAGTCATGACTGTTGGATCTCTCAGACTTTGCATAACACAAAGTGGCTCTCAGAGTCTGACCCTACAATAACACACATATTGGCTCTCAGAGTCTGACCCTACAATAACACACATATTGTATTTCCAACGTGCCCACTAGAGCTACATTAGAAGTGCTGTTGGTTTTGATGCAGTCAACTTCCTTAATCTCATTGTCCATAACCTGTTCAACCAGACATGGGAACATTTTAACCTGGAATCTTAAGGAAATAAACTGAGCAGTGTCACATAGCAACACTGACTTTATCTCACGCCACATTCCAAAAAAGTCAGTCAGTGTCTCTGTGTTTCTGTGTGAATGAGTGTGTGTGTACACGCGTGTGCCTCTTGTATTCATTGAGAACAATGAGGATGTATGCACTGTTTGGAGAACACCGTATTCATAAATAAGCTCTTGAACATGCAGTTACATTCAATTTTAATCAATACATTACTGTACCATGTGATTTAAGAGACACCTCGTGAATTAACTGAACTGGCACTTGTTTAAAATGACCCGTCACACTAACTGCTGGCAAGCGAGCCCTCAACAAGTTTGTATTTCATCAAAACAGCTCCCTCTAGTGGCAAAATGTACACTTTGCAGGCACAACAAACTGCAACATTTAATTAAGCTTTCTTTAAGAAATTTACAAACAGTGAATATACTGACATTTATGGCTCATGAATAATGCATTTCAATCAGACCCTCAAAGTGTGCTACTGTTGCATGTCAGTAAGTTCTATAATTTTCTCTAATGTTTGGTGTGAGACACACACCAAACGAGTAAATCGTAAACATTGTGCAAGTTCAACTCAGGAGTTGTTGTAACTTCAGACAGGTCAGATGGTTGTACAGGATTCAAAATGCTATTTTAAAGCAATTATTTTGTTGAGTTGCATAAAACCCAGCATGTTCAAATGCTCAACTTCCACATTTAGATGTTCAGTCAGACAACCTTGTCAAAGTGTACAAATGCCAAAGCATTTGTGTACCCTGTTAAGCATTTTAGTGTTAAACTGACATCCTGAAACTTCCAATGACAATGGAATGCTTAAAAACAAACAAAAACTATGCAAATCCCTTTTTTGGCAGTCAGTACATTCAAATGTAAATCCATCTCTTGCAAAGAGGGGCTAAAGTTATTTCAGTTAACATTCAGCCAAAGAGCTCCCAAACAGTGAGCTTGCATTAACTGTGCTCTAAAAAGTATTTTTTTTTTTTAAAGAAAAAAACAACAACAAAAAAAAACACTGACTCTTCAAAATCCCCCTGAATCCAACTAATGCAGGTCTGAGCTGGCATACAAACACAGGTGCTCTTCCTTAAATACCCCCACCCCAGCCGGGGGGGCATTGTGCATTGTTTTGGAGGTTTTTTCTCAGAGGGGGTGGGGTTGAGGGTGTTCAAGCTGCAGGGCTACTACAGGCACTGGTGTGCAGCCTGAGCGCCCCCTGTCTGTGGAGTGAGCTCAGTGTCCGGAACTCCAGCGGCATGGTGTGGGGGCTGGCGCGAGACGTGAACTCGTAGGTGAGCGTGTCGTAGTAGTGGTACTTCACCCGCTTTCCCTGATGGTCCCTGTGGAACGGCCAGAAGCCGTATAAGTGTATCTCGTCACAGAAGCGCGTGGCCATGGTGTACATCAGAAGACCTGTGGTGGGTCGTTTGATCTGTACCTGATTGGTCAGCCAGTAGCTGTGGAGAGAAGGGATTGGTTGAAAACGGTATTGTTCGTTTAGTTGTACAACATTATAGTATTTATGTGCAATGTCCTTTTTGGATTTTACATTTCCTTGTGTTAAATACTATGCAGTTTCAGGTATTTTTGGCGACTGTAGAGCTCCCCCTAGAGGAATGATATATTTACATTTTACTCTGCCTTTGTAAATAGCTTACTTCTCGTGGCTCCTGTACAGAATAAAAATGCTTTTGTTGTGGAGGCGAAGGAGTAACAATAGGCAAAAACTATCTGCAAAGATCTACTGACAAGGTAAAGTTTCATGATTCTCGCAAGTTATCTTTGGGTCGACTATTCTTGAAGTTGCATGGCTAGCTCTCTCGTTAGCGACTCACTACGGCTATGCAATATGGTTATGCTAGGTGGACGATTCCCCTATTACAAGTTCATACCTTGTAAGCATTTCTACAGCATTTTTGTACAGTTTTAGTTAGCCAATGGGCTGTCTCACTGACTGACCAGCTGGTGGCTTTAGAGAGAGAGGGTTGGTGGATGACTGAGCCAGCACAATTTAACTCCAAACTCCAATTTAACTCAAAACATCATGCATTGAGAATGACATAGAATTTGCAAATATTATATATATTTGCTCACACACACACACACACACAGCTCATTTTCACAGATCCACTGCGCTGGTGTAACCACCACTGCCTGCACATATGTAGATCCAGTCCATACAAAGCCTCATAGTGGCCGGACCACTTAAAAAGAGAAGCCCTCCACCATTCAACAATATCCATTAAAAAGCACTGGACCCTCGCTGGTCTCAGGTCCACAATGGTGTTCCACTCATCCTTAAATAAACCCCTATACATCCTGGCCCCTGTCACCATGTGGTGCCTTTCACTCACAAGAATGTGTGAGTGTGTGAGCAGCATGCAGTGTGTGTGTGTGTGTGTGTGTGTGTCATGGGGGGAGGTGGCAGAAAAACTTGGTTGCAGGGGCTGTGGAGTAACAGAATCCTTTGGTAACAGAGGGGCATGGATCACCACAGTCCCCATCTGGTGTTCTCACTCAGAGCTTGAACTGCAGGGCACCCAGATAATAATGGCAACAACAGTGGCTGGCCCTCTGCAGATCTGGCTCTGGCTGGTATAGTGGCTTCCAGACCCGCCACCACAGCACAGAGGAGATCTCAACGCTCCAAATGGGGTATGGGTTGAGCCATAGATATGTATATCTATGGGTTGAGCTATTTAAAGGGCACCTCTGCATTCAGACAAGACTGGACAAAAAACTGAACCACCAAGGGTAATGTGTGATTCAGCATATGATGCTTGACCTTTACCACACTCGCCTCAGGCAGACGGGTGGTCTGCAATTTCATGAAATTCCACTTTCAAAAACGTTGGTAAATGGTTTCTGTGGGCATTACCAGCAGGATCAGACCAAGATAATGAGGTGAACAAGGAATACCCACAGACATATAACAAACATGATTTCTTTGCTAAGGTAGAAGTCTTGCTTAGGTTTTCATTACGGGAGCAACAAAATGTCTGAAAGAAAAGAATGCTGAGATGGATTCCTCTGGCTATATACCAATTTCACAGTGTCCAGGTGTCCGGCCTCATTGATGTTAATGATACCTTAATTGGCAGGGTAAAACGTCTTCCTGTTTCTGTCTTTCCTGTGGACTTTTCTTTTGCTGTCTATGGAACAGTGCTCTTCCACAGGAAGTTGATTTAGACAGCGGCCCCATCTTGTGAAATAGGCTAATTGGTGTTGTTGGTGTCTGGAACACTACATTTTCTCAGTATCACGGCAACCGCACGTCATTGTATCTGAGGGGCCGTTTATATGAGAACGATTGTGAAGGAAGACGACAAAATATTTTATCATAAGTGCCTTTCGTTTACACGGCGACCCCGCCATCGGGGCTTGAAGACCTTCCAGAGTGTAGAGTTTTGAAGACGACCCGGGTTGCGTCTCCGTCTAAACGGCTAAACCAAAGATCCTTTATTACCTCTCTGGCTAAACTGTCAAATTAGAATGTCTGCGCGTGACGTACCGGGGTTCTATCACACCACCACCCAGCGGTCTGGAATGCATATCCAATCGAATATCACATACTCTTGCGTCTTCATATAAACAAAGATTTCCCCCTGAGAATGCTCGTCTAAACGCGAATAAAAAAATGAAGACGAGACGCCACTTCTGCGTCTTCTCTTTTCATAGTCACCGTATAAACGTAGCCTGAAACTCTGCGTTTTCACTGTACACACTACAACGCAAACCTGGAGTTTTCAAATTTATGCTTAAGAATGTTTTGGAAAATTAGCATTTTCTGTGTCAGAATACGCCATTTTAATATGGACGGAAGGGCTAAACAGGGATATAATGATGCACATTTATATTTACTTGCCTTAGTATGGACAGGGACTTAGTTAAACATATGCATCTTTGTCTCTTTATCTTTAATATTATTTATGCATTTGATATCAAGTAACTAAAAAGCTCCTCTTATTGTGAAGATCACAGACAGAAAACAGTTTGAAGACAGCATTAAGGTCTTAAAGTGTGTTAGAGGGATATAGTTAGTCAGTGTGCTAAACAGATGTCGAATTATTCACAAACCTTAATCAGGAAACAAGAGAAAGATTAAGAGAGGAAAATCTCAATGTGTCTCATCAATTCAACTGTCAAGGTTGATTAAAAAGTTTGACAGTCTTGTGGAAGGCTGCAGGTTTCACTTGTTGGTGTAGGCAGTGGCAACCTGTGGTGACTACAGGTGGCTGGCAGCACTAAGCTCAGGTAAAAATAGCCTGCTGAGACCTTCTAAACCTGTGGGATAAATGTCCCTCCAGGGTATGTGTGATCCTTAAGGTTTATGCATGCACGCACACACACACACACACACACACACACACACACACACACACACACACACACACGTACACACGCTCACTCACTCTCTCTTTATCTACACACTCTATCAGCATGCTACTTCCTCTGTGTGGGGAGAAAGTGGCAGTAACATTAACCTTATGCATGAGAATGAAATGGATGGCTGACTCCAGTCCACACACACACACACACACACACACACACACACACACACTCCTTACCCTCTGACAGCGTGCAGCAGCCTGAGCGAGGGAAAGGCGGTGCGCACGTTCACTGTGTGCGTGAGAATAAGCCGGATGGCCCATTCCACCCTCTCCTCGCCACCCTTGGCCATGAAGGCGGGGATCCAGAGCACGCTGCCGCTCAGGTCCTGCAGCCGCCGAATGAACCGCTGACGCCACTCCTCACTGGACAGGTCCTGGAAGGCACGCTGCACCACCGACGGGTTCATGGTCACCAGGTTGGTGCGGTGGCCCACGTCTGCGGTGAACTCGTCCACTGGGGCCAAGTTACATCTGAGAGAGACCCGGCACAGAACAGATAAGTCACATTCAGCACCTCTGCTGAAGACCATTAGCTTTGTGTGATCTCCAGGCACAATGCAAACTGATAAATACACAACCTAGCAACTCATTCGACTGCTTAGGGCTTTCTATGGAAAGAGAAGCCCCCCAGCGTTATAAAAACGGAGGATCCACTTACCATCAGGTCACTGTCGGGGCACTTTCATTTGAGATGGATTTGACATCTAGATGCAAATCCTCATATATTCTGTTTTCAAGAAAGCTGGAGCTGTGGTGCATAGTGGTAGCACCTGTTACCACATTCTACTATCTCTCACTTCCTGTCACGCACAACTATTCTACTGTCCTATCTACATGAAAACGAAAGCCCCGAACACATACTTAAAACAAGAAATCCTGCTGTGCTTCACAAATCATTCAAGCCAAACCATTTCGATATCTGGTATAATTGCATTGTTTTGTGTTTGTTTGCCAGTTGCACCCCCATCCCCAACACACACACACACAAAACACACACACTTACATCATCACTGTCATCACCTCACATACATACAGCACACTGCTTGCTACAGTAAGCCTCTACATACTTGCTGCCCCCCCCCCCCCCCCCCCTCCCTACATACACAGCACATTGTCTTCAGGATCTTCTCCAACACACATCCCCTACATACTTACAGCACACTGCCCCCACCTACCCACACACACACTACACACACACACACAGTCACTGCTCCACACCCCTCCCGCCCACACACACATCTTCACTGTCATCACTCACATACATCATACATACAGTACTCTGCTTGCAATAGTAAGTCCCTTCACCATACTTGCAGTACACTGCCCCCCCCCCCCCCCCCTCTCCCCTACCTACACAGCACATTATTTCATCAGGAAGCTTCTCCAACACACATCCCCAACATACTTACAGCACACTGCCCCCCCCCCCCCCAATACACAGCACATTGTCTCATGAGGAAGCTTCTCCAACACACATATTGCACACTGCCCTCTCCCCACATACACAGCACACTATCCCACCTCCCCTGTCATCCCCCCAACACACACACCAAGACCCCTGGCAGTTGGGTTAGCCCCTTGAGCCGTGGATCTGCCCAAGGTTTCTTCCTTGGTAAGGGAGTTTTTCCTTGCCCCTGTTGCTCTTGGGTGCTCCTTGTTGGTGCCCCCCCCGCCAATCCCAATCCTCCCCCACCTTTCTTATGCAGCCCTTGCCACTTAAACCCTTAAACCCCCTCATAAATGCACAAATAGGCTGACACCAGACATAATTTCACTGCATTTCTTACTTCCAGTAACTATATGCATGTGACAATAAACTTCCTTGTATCCTTGCAATAGTAATTACAATCCCATTTCTCACTGGAAACATTTCGAATGTTCATTTATCGTAATATCAGTAGATCAATAGAGGAAAGTACAGAAATTGTTTGTTCTGTGAAACTAATATCACACAACTGATTAAGTTGTGCAAGAAAACAATTGCTAAAATGTCTATTCCCAATTCGGCCAATTGTCCACCTTATTTATTTATGTTGTGCCATTTTACTGCAAAGGTTTAGAAGCTGGAGGTGTTTAGAAATCAAGGCCTAGAGTCAGAGTGAAAAGTGGAAAAACTCCCAAGTCATCCCTTTCTAATACAAAGAAACCTTGGCCAGTCCTGGTGGTGTGTGTATGTGTGTGTGTGTGTGTGTGTGGGGGGGGGGGGGGGGGGGGCGGGGGGGTGTTCAAGGAAGGCTGGCAGAAGAGAGGTACAATAAAAAGGGGGGAAGAAGGTGGACAATAAGAGAGAGAGGGAGTAAGAGAGTGAGAGTGAGAGAGAGGGAGAGAGAGAGCAGAAACCAAGGGGAACAGATAAAAGGCAAGCAGTGGTGGAGAATATGAGAGAAGAAAAGCACACTGTATGCTTAGCAGCAGGTGCATATCCCAGGGGCTGCACTGTGAAGTGATCCAAACAAACATGCCAACACGACTTCTCCAGGTAGCTTAAGCAGTAACCTCTGATCACTAAAAGAACTGTTGATTGGGCTACAGTGCCTGCACTCATTTTGCCCTCGGTGCTGCTTCTCAACAACACAGCACGCTTTCAGCAACTTCTCAACACTCATCCTTCAATAGGAATAGTCTGCCTCACCCATCACCTCTGGCATTCATATTACTCACAGCACATGGGCGTGGGGCTGAAAACCCACAGTGATGGGAAGCAAATCCCTGGAATGAAGGTCGTCTCGATCTGCCGCTGCTGTTATCTAAGAGCCCACAGCCAAAGGGATGGGGACAGAGCTCCAGTGCCCCCCACCCCCAGCTGACCTTTATCACAAGCACATTCAAGGGACGCTAAACTCACAAAAACACTTCCAGCCAGGCCACATGTGTTCTCTTCCTCTATCGCTGACACCATGTGGGCGGTCAAACGAAGCATACATGCCACCACCACATTCTTGGAAACTCTGCTAATAATATCACCATTAACAAACACCTCCTGGTTTTTGTCACCTTGCCACTACCACACACACACACACACACACACACAAGCACACACACACACACACACACAGGAAAGCACACTCAAAACCCATAAAAATATATACTAATCACCATCTTACTAGCTCAGCTAATGATATTCCCCATAACGACACACCTCCTGATCACCCATCTCCTCTCCTCTCCTCATAACTACGTCTCATCCCACTCAGATGACCATCTGCTGAATACAGGGGTAATGAGCTAGCAGCCGCGCCTTGATCTATCAAAGTAGGCCGACGGGTGGGCGGCTTGCAAAAAGGCGGAAAAAAAGAGAAAGATAAAAAGAAAAACAGAATGGGGCCGGTCTGCTGTGGTGGGAGAGCGCGCCGGCCTGGGCATTATCTCCTTGCCTGAGTACCCCGACAAATCCCCTCCGCTCCATTAGCTCAATGTGGCCACTACTCGTCGGCTGCTCTGGCTAAGCTGCGTGCTCAAGTGCTTCCCTGCTCGGCTGCCCCTGCCCCTCGGTGCTGCTGGGATGGACACCGAAGCGGCAGTGGCGGGATTTAGACACCTCAGGGACCTGGGTGAACTGACCCCTAGTGCCCTGGAGACAGGGAGCCGAAGGGGGGGGGGGGGGGGGGGCTAGGCAGGGTGGGTATAAATGGAGTTTGGTGACAGTGAGGCTTAACGATACAAAAGACCAGAGACATAACAGCCTGGCTTGCCATTCATATGCTGCTCAAAGACGAGGGACAATTACCGACTCAGCACGACCTCAGAGACGCCTGCTTTTTCTAGAGGTTGTTTTAATTAAAATGCACACGAGAAGAGCATTGCCACAGGGCACAACACTCATTAAACACCTGCCTTTTCATATAACACATCAAGTCCAAGTCTACAGTGTGTGACCAACACGAATCATCCCAGTAGAAGCAGTAGTGCCACTGGCAACTCATTACGCTTTCAAAGGACTGCAGAAGCTTAGTAAAAATGTGCTCAGCAGGTATATAAATGGCACTCAACATCTCTGTGAATCATTTTTGAAAAACAGAAAAAATTAAAAAAATATGTTGAATGATCAAAGAGTTGCTCGTTAACGGCTATAACAGTGAGGCTACCAGCTTAAAAATATCTTGGCACTTGGAGTACTTTTAAAACACCATGCACTGTGCGAAGACCTACCGGATGACAAAGTCATACGAGTCGATTTCAGATCCGCAGCTGCTGTTCAGCAGTATCCCAGAGTTCCCTACAATGGCACAGCGCTTGTGGCGCTGGTTCTTCATTGGCGAGGCCGTGGGCAGGAGACGGTACAGGTTCTCAGAGACATTCATCGTGCTCTTGCGGTCGAACACATAATGGATGACATCTCCAGGCTTCAGAGTTCCCTTCAGTATAGAAATGTCTTTCTCAGGATCTAAAAACTTCAAGATATTCTTCCTGAATGAGAGAGATACATTCTCAGACTGTATTGTTTCAGTTGGACAGCTCATTCAAATATGTTTAGTATTTGTGAGTGAATTGTGAGGAAGAGTATGAAGTTGTGCCTGATCATGTTGGAGAGTGTCCTGTTAAAAGTCCATTCCGGTGGGGATGCAGTGGTCCTGTTTCTGGCTAACTGAACAGAAGAGCTGTTGTCTCCTTTGGATTTTAGAGCAGGAGTGGGGCTGGGCACCAACGCAATACTCCTGAGGGTGAGATAACAGGAAAGAAAAGGACATCAAGCATTAGCAAGGCCACCATGGTCTCTCAATGGTGTGGAATGTTAAGTCTTGTGCAAAGCTTGGGAGGAAAGGTGTTGCTTTAATAGTGAACACCAAAGGGAGAAGACCTGTCAATCCAAAACTTCTACAGGTCATGAAGGTCATTCTACAGGTATGTTGTAAAATTAAACAACAAAATATGTTTATCCAATATTATTTATGCAGAGTGTTTGCTTATTGTATTGTACGCCTGTCTGACCTTGTCTATTCAAGTTTATCTTGTCCTGAAAATTCTTGCCCTAACCAAGTGCATAATAATCACCCGGCAAGACAAATGCTGCAAAACACTATGCTTTACTCTTTCAGAATATTCCAGTGGTAGAAACATTATTTTGACAATGACAAATTACATATTATACTCTTAACCATTTGAAGGATATTTTAATTTGGGACATTAAATGGATCACAATTTCATGCAACAGTGTGAAGATGATCACAATGAAGACAGTGTAATGACTTAAACTGTGACTTAAATGGATGACATCATTTGATAAACTACAAATTTCCATATGATTAAAAGTGTTTGAAATGTAAGGGTCTGGACAATTATTTATTCAGATAGTCAATTATCTCTAACGCATTCCCAAAACATAAACATGTTACTATGGTAACAAGGCAAGCAACTTAAAAAAAAAAGTCTTCCTGGCCATATGCTGCTAATCAAAAAAGTGCTTACAAATATCTCAAATAAAACACTCAACGTAATTTAGAATTTAACATTTATTTTGTTCACCAGCCAGTTGGGGCACTGAATAAAATATTCTCTACAAACCTGTTGAGTGTGTTAGCAGAGCTGTGCAAATAGTACTTCTGAGATTCTCCAATGTTCCTGTGGAAAAAGGAATAGACAGTCAGGGTTATGAAAGATTCCTCCACTGTACATGTTGGCTTGCCGCAACTTATGCTGTACACGAAGGCAAATATTTCACCCAATTTTATTCTAGATGTCACCAGTGAGTGACTGAGGTTGTCTGAGACTTGTGTGTCCCAAATATACATTTAAATGAGGAATGCGCTCATAAGACAGGCATGAGAGATGCAAAGACTGCCATACATCAAAAAGATGGCAGGGCCACAAAACAGAGCGGCCATTCCATTGATGTAAGACTTCAGAACAAGATGGAGTGCACAATTATCATTTGAAAGACAGGCTGGACAGGTGCAGCCTCTGCAATCAGCAGCAGACTCCTCTTGAGAAGTGAAGATAACCTGTGGATGATTGCTTGTAACTACAACCCACCCAAGTAAACAAATGGGAAGAATAGCAGAAAAACAGAATGTTTTGTAGAGATGAATTGAATTCAAAGAAGTTTAGACTTGGCTTGTGATTGCTATTACTGCATGACTGTGTGTGTGGGGAAGGTAAAGTAAATGTGTAAACAGTGTTGACATAGCCTACATACAGTATATACAACTAATGCCACTTTGAGTGACAATGACAGATGTGACTAACATATGTGGCACAAGAGGCACTTCCCGCTAAGCATGTGAGTGTCTCCCCTCTAAGCATGGAGTGTCTGATCCCTCATAGGGTACAACGGAACTGCTATACACTATAGTAAGTAGGCTACACTACAGCAAAACAGTGTAGTGCACTGTAAGATTTTGTACATTTTTAACTTCAGGGATATTATGGGGCAATCAGGAAAAATGGCTACTCTCTTAAGACAGTTTTGATTGCCGGCAATCAAGGCATCTTTTCAAGTCGGAAGAATTCAAGGACGAGATGTTTACCTCAGCAAGACAAAGCATGCGCTGTGCTGGACTGCCAGAGGTGAAGGTACAAACATACCTGATATTTCCAAACTCAAGTCCTACAATGACACAGTAATTGAAGTAAGTCACATTGAAGTAAGAAAAATAAGAATAACGATGTTAGTTCCAAAGGCGCCCACATATCAGCTCCCAATGTAGAGTGAAAATCCTAATTAGGAAATGTACAATTGCATCTAGCTCTACAAACCATTCTGGCAAGCAAACAGGGAGTCTGAAGTCTTTTGTTCAATCTCCCTCGTGGCAGGCCACGGGAACATGCCATTCCTCAATTATTTGTGCAAAAAAATAAGACAAACCCGGTGAATTACCAACGGGCATCAAATTCAACAAAGAGCCTGACTTATCTTATCAAAAATAAACAACTGTACTCGGATCCTTTTGGCAACATGCTGCTATGGTAATATCTGAATGCAGCAAACAGCCCAAGGTTGTTACTCATCTTTTTTTTCCCACAGACTGTTCTCCCAAACCTCAGAAGTCTTTCACTCTCAAGTGTTTGTGTAGCATCTCTCATTCAGCAGGAGGTCTTATTTTAGGCGAGATAGACATAGGAGAGTATCTCACACTGAAGTGGCTCAATTATATGTGGTGTAAGGCTGACAGTTTTCTTTATTTTTGTCTCCAAGCAGTTGCTCTCTCCCTTGCTGACAAATCAAACAGTAATCTCCTCTCTGCTCTCAGCCATCCTCCAAACCCCATTTCAGCATGTACTGAATAGAGCTCAGAGCAAACAGAATCCTGAAGTGCTGAACCACACCACACACACATTGCCTGTGCCATTTGTCACTGTGCCAATGGGTTGCTCAGCTACTCTGGCTTTGATGATGCTATTGATTCAAGGTTGGAGGCAGTTTGAGCAGGTCACGGTGGCTCAAGGTGCGCACTGGCCTGCCATACCTATTCCTACCTGATTTAGAAAACCTTCAAGGTTCCATCCATAGCTATACACAATATCACACAAGAAATGCCCAGTTGTGTTATTCTGTGGCTGGCAAGCTCTGAAAATCTAGGCTCGCTCCTGTTCATTTTAGCAGAAATACTTTGTGAATTTGATGTTCATCTTCAACCCCATGGGCTCTTGTTAGACGTAAACTTCACCAGCTGTGCAAGCCAAGGAACACACACACACACACACACACAGTAGCCTAGGTAATACAGCACTTGCACTGTTGATTCTTACGATGCAGTGCGTTTATATTCACTTATGTTCTAAATAAACAAAGTTGTTAATACTTCAAGTCACCACATTACATTTTTAATAGCCAATATGGATTACCTCATCAAATCTTTATTCTTAAAAGGCAAATCAACGCAGCCAATGAACCAAAACACTAAAATCACATAAATGTAATGTCTGCACGTGGCGCTAAACATATCCGAGACGTATTTGAAACGATTGCTTTAACCTTAATTATAACATACTTACGCTATCTCTTCTTCCACTTCAGAAATGTCAGCAATTATTAAAAATATCACTAACATAGTGACAATTCCGAAAAGCAGCGCTCGAAATTCAAAAGACATGGTTAGACCAAGAAAGGTTGCAGTGGTCCTCTTGAAGAAAGCAACTATCGTTCCGTTAACAGCGCTCCAACATAACCAGGGCGCAAGTCAGTCCTATTCCGAGCATATCCTATTCCGATTATTTTTATTTTTGGCATCAATCGACCTCAGTTTGGGTGGTTCCGTTTGTCCCCTAGTTGATTCAGATTCTCATCTGATAATGTTCGCCTCAATCGAGCACATCAGTCTGAAGGAACAATTGCCAGTCTCATGCCCCCGTTTCTTCAGTCTTCTCTGATTGTTAGCCTATCTCAGGGTTGGACTGCATCCATTCACCGCACAGCCCCCTAGTTAAACTTTTGAGACAACTGCACAACTACACCTATCTGAAAGACTTGACGACGACAGCTCTCTTACTAACCTTAAAGGCACACGCCTTGCCAAATGTATTCCATTATAAATAATCACGTCAGACAAACTCATCATGTATTTGGACGACAATTATCAAAGTCACTGCTGCAGCCTGGCAATGAAAGGACTTACAGCCGACATTTTCAATACACCTAATCATCTCAAACAGCATACTGCAGTGCATGGTATTATTTAATTGGAAGCAGTATTATGAATAAAGAGATAAAGAATCCGATTAGCTGTGTATAGTTAACTAGGCTTCTCTTGTCATTGTATTTTATTCAAATCCCTGCCACTCAAGCTTAGCTTGCACTTTATAAGTCAGTCCTACCCGTTAATTCGGCGTTCGACGTTAATTCACAGTGATAACTAATTGCACACACACACACACACACACACACACACACACACACACACAAACACTTCAGTTTGTCAGTCATACGTCATACTTCATTACATGGCTCCATTCTCTGGATTTGCATGTTATCTCAGGTAGCAGCATATGTTTGCGGGGCTGATCTGGACTGGACTGGGGCCAGATCAGGACGAGATCTGTTCCATTGCCAGCTGGTATCTGTGCTGGTCCAGTAAGACAGAGCAGTTTAAAATTGTGTTCTAGTTCAACTATACAATTGAAATCTTTTGCATGTCTTTGCCCCCCACAGTCTTGAAAGATCACCCTCTGGTTATGATTGTTCTACACCTATTTTTTCCTGTAATACTAAACACTGTTATGCTTATCATTTGGAAGGCTTAACCTAGTGGGAGTTGCTTCGAAAAACACAATTGTTTACAGTATTATATGAAGATGAAAGCCTTTCAGAAGTTTGACTATCACAACAGTTCATAAGATGAACAATAAGACAGTGAATTGGTCGCTGTGGATCACTGATGATGCTCAGGGGCTCCTGTCAGCCATGGCAAAGGGTATGCTTTTCAAAGCATGCTGACATTTGCTCTATCCGCCTGTTCAAAAAAAGGGTTATGAGTCCTCCAGAGATGGCAGTGGAGTGGACACACTGCAGAATATAAGACATCTTTGCTGTACTGTACCATGTTCACTCAGTGCACCATTCAGAAACACAATCTGCAATATCTTCTACACGACAAAAGGAGGGCAAGTAACACAACAATAGAATCATCAACAGCTTTTTTGGGAAATCAAAGGAAAGGCCATTTTGACATTCATCTTCTGCATTGATTGAATTGAGGACACATAAAACATTCATTCTTGTTCAATACCACCCAGAAGCCACCTTTCAACAATTATTCTGCTCATTAGTTTTATTGGTACTGATGCTGATCCTCAGCTACATAGTGAGATGAGCACTGAGCATTCAATTGTGTGATGTCAGGGAAAGCTTTTTAAAGATAGATAGATAGATAGATAGATAGATAGATAGATAGATAGATACTAGTGGATAAATAGATATAGATAGATAGATAGATCTATCTATCTATCTATCTATCTATCTATCTATCTATCTATCTATCTATCTATCTATCTATCTATCTATGTATCTCTCTTCTCAGTGTTTTGGGACTTTGTGTATCAAAGAGATGCTTGAGGCAGTTTGGGTATCCTTCTGGTTATGGTCTCCCGGAAGAATAGGCTTTTGGTTAGCTTGCGGATTAATACTCTGGATTAATGATAGTGTAAGAGGAGACAGATTTTTCTTTATGTGTGCAAAGAAGAGAAGACATTCTCACACGCTCACACATATAAAGATTTGAGTGAAAGAAGTGAAAAAAAATGTGACCAATAAATGTTTTCATGTGATTAGATTGATTTCACTTTAATTAGGATATGTTTTTTTGATGCATGTGTTAAATTATTTTTGGGGGGCAGCTTCATCAACAAGATTTAACTTCTAAAATCTGGAATCTGATTAAAAGATAACCAATATTCCACAGCCATTATATGTTGTTTTACATCTGACAACATTTATATTGCTGTCATCCAGTAACTAGTACTGACATCATGTAATATCTTTGTGTGATATTGTGATATTGCCTTGTGCTCTGTTACAATGTTGACTTGCTGCTAGACAGTCATCTCTCCAAAGATTTCATGTGAGAAATAATCAATATCAGCAGCGTTTGTACACAGAAGATTGCAAGTGATATCTAAAAAGACCAACTTTGTGTTTTTTGCTTTTAATGCCGGGTTTAGTCATTTTTTAATGCCCTTTTTTTTCTTGGAAGACAAGTGTTTTGCACAATCATAAAGTTGAGTTTGAGAGAATAGAGAAATAGAGAGGTGAGCACAATAGTGCAAACTGTCCCTTTACTTTCATTATCTTCAAGCATCTTCATAAAGCATATTACAGCACCATCCACATTTATTGGCATCCCTGGTAAAATCGAGCATAAGTGCCAAATTATCTTAGTCTCAAAATGAAAACATAAAACACACATGCCACAATTACACAGATTACTGTAACTGTTACTTTTTTTTCCTGATCGACATGCCAGGAAAAAGGCTTTGTTTTCAAAAATACATAGAATAGATGAATGAATGACTATTACTTACTTGACATTAACATAGTTGTGCAACTTTGGTCTGTCAAAAATATGCTCAGATGCTATTTTTTAATACCCATTAACAACCCTATAATAGGTTGGGGAATAAAATTGCCCATTTTAGCAGATTTCCCTCTCATGCTTATTTGGCACTTACAGTACCCTCCAGAATTATTGGCATCTTTGGTAAAGTTGACTAAAAACAGCTATAAAAAATAATCTTTTGGCGATTTATTCCTAAATCCTACCTTGAAGGGAAGCAAATCTATTCTGAGAAAAATGAAAATCTCATAAATAAATAAATATGTTTAACAAAAACACGTTGCCCACAATTGCTGGCATTGTAATGGGAATTCCTATAGGTAAGTAGCATGCAAGCTGTCTATTGCACCCAGGCAGTAAACTTGGCAAACATTGCCTGTTTTCAGATTTTATTATGGTCATTTCTTACCTTGTAAAGAAAAGAGTCTTGAATTTGACCCATAGCATAGCACAAAAAGTGTGTAAAAATGTGCCATTTTTGAATACGGCGGCCATATTGGATTTTTGGATAAAATTCAACATGACCCAAGTTTTAATCTGTTCCAATAGGGGTTCTGACCAGGAATCTATGGAGAAACCTTTGACCAAAAAATAGGCCTAATCTTTCCAGCAGATGACCTGTCTAGATTTTAGAAGCTAAAAATATAGCTTCAACGATACTATTTTGCTGATATTGTTATGGAAATGACCCCATGCCTACTGATGAGTATGGTAGAAGGTCTGAGATGATATGGGGCTGTTTTTATTCCAAAGGACCTGGGAACCTCATTAGGGTGTGTCGTATCATGAACTCTGGACATTTTGTATCGAACCAAAACACATGTCCAGATCAACTCAAAATGGCTTGCTGAATACAAAATCAAGCTTCTCCATGGTTATCTCAGTCGCCTGATCTGAACTCCATATAAAAGCAGTGGGGTGAAAAAGGAGAATGCACAAGAGAGGACCCAGGAGAGATTCTGTAAAGAGGGTCTTGTTTTGCATTCTCCAACTTCATAGGAGAAGACCAAATGCTGTTTATTGGCAAAGGGAGGCTTTACAAAGTATTACATACAGGGGGGCCATTATTGTTGCACATTTGATTTCTTAAAAATATGTATTTCTTTATGAGGTGTTTTTTTCCCAGAATACATTTGCTTGCCTTCAAGGGTGGACTTTTCCTCATTGTTTCCTTTGTAAGACTACAAACATTTCCAAAAGATTGCATTTTTTTGTGGGGGGTGTTGTAAATCTGATAAGGAAAATCTTTTTTTGTTTGTTTAACATTCTGCTGACTTTCTGTTAATGTTAATGCCAATTGTGTTTCATAGATTGTTAGGGCAAATAAAGATGTTTAATTGTTCATTGTTAAAGGAAGCAGTAAGAGAGACGCTGCTCCCACAAGCCAAATGGTTTCCTGTGATACTAACCAAGCACATCACATTCCCTGTGTGCTCATCTATACTGTCCTAAACATCCCTGTGTGTTGCACATCTGAGACAAATATCAGAGAGACTATGCAATGTGACAGTATAATGCTGTTTAGAAAATCTGAGAGCACTCCAGAAAATCCAATGCAATTCTCAATGCTGTGCCAATTTCACCATACATTTCAATGAGAAGCTCTGGTGCATTCAGTCAGGAGTCTAATTGCTTGAATTTGCATGTCAACTCAACCAAACAATCCCCAAAAGCAATCTAATTATGCCCAGCAAATTAAAAAGTAAGTCTTTCGCTGACATAAGAATTAAGCAAAATGAAACCATGTTATTATCTATGATTTATCTATCACTTAACAAACCAGGCACAATCCACCCAAAGTTGGGCTGTTGACCTGACTTTGTTTAAGGCCATAGGAACAGAAGGTATTGAAAAGGAAAGCACAGCCCATATGAAAACCGAATTCCGCTCTATCAATACTGCAAGACATGCTTTCTGTATATCTGAAGACTGAACAACCTTAACTTCACAATCACAACCACTTTGCGACCAAGTCCACATTATTTTCTGTAGGTTTGACAGCAGTGGCTTTTGGTCTGTGTTGTGCATCAGACTGACAGAAGCATTTGTTAGCTGAACAAAGAAAATGAAGACAGTACAAAACCCAATATTGATTTGGCTGAAAGCTCCCTTGTTGAGGATGTAGAGATGGCATTTGATCTGCATCCGCAGGCTGTCTTTGTTTGTGGAATGCTAATTGCGTTTGTCTGATTAGCATCCAAGACATGCATCTCATAGAAATCTGCCTGCTTAATTGAAGTGCCACTGATACAGCTACCGATGATATTGCCATGTTTAATTGTGTCCTTTTCTTGACGTGTCTACTACAGAAATGCTGTAGCGAAGCTACACTTCCCATCAGGTCTTCACCTGCCTCTACAGCCTCTAGCCCTTTGAAGATAAAACACACGGGTGTGAGACCTTGTATTAGAGATCTTGTAAAACATCACTGCATACAGCAATCTGTGTGCATGACAGAGGTGTGCACGTCATAGGATTATGACCATATTTGTACTGCACCAAACTGAAATAAATCATACTGAACCGTTTTTGCTTTTAAAATAAAGGTACTGACTACAAGGTAAACAGTCACAAAAAGTACCATCGTTATATAATGTTTTGTAAAGCAGAATTAATGTGACCTTTAGCAATCTGATTAAAATGGAGGACAGGAAAGGACAATTGCTCATTCAGTAAAAAAAAAAAAATCACTGAATATTCA
The DNA here is from genome assembly GCF_018492685.1 of Alosa sapidissima. Classification (NCBI taxonomy): domain Eukaryota; kingdom Metazoa; phylum Chordata; class Actinopteri; order Clupeiformes; family Clupeidae; genus Alosa; species Alosa sapidissima. Next base: position 6,188,774 of record NC_055967.1, read on the forward strand.
GTTGGGAAATGTGTTTGATAATTGGGCTGATGTGTCTGAGAATACAGAGAGTACCAAAGCAAATAGGTGCTTCCATGCCACCGAGACACTGGCTGGTTTGTTTGAAATTATGAAAGATCTGGCAATGTGTCTAATGGACTGCGTATGCAAATCCACAACCTCGATGGTTTGTGTGGATTGAAATAAGCCATAGTAGTCCTGCAGCTAGTGTCACTATTCCCAGGAGTGATTAGACTCCACAATTAATCCTCAAATTAATTATGTTCACTAGAATACAATAGCCTTATGGCAGAATAATCACCATGGGACACAAAGGAAAACAGATGCAACTCAAAAGCCCAAATGCTCACTCATACACACAATATGCTCATCTGCACACACATAGAGACTAACAAAACTAAAAAAAGAAGAAAGAAAGCTTTATTTCTCACTTTATAATGTATCACCAGCATCTGTATTCTTTGCAATATTGCACAGGGTGTGTATGAGCTGTACTTTCCCTGTCATCTTGTCTTAACCCTCCTGTTATCCAATTTTTAAACATTGCTTGGGGTCAATTTGACCCCAAGCAATGTTTAACATCATAAAATATATGGTTCACTTTTTTTTTTGCTTCATGTTTCATGACTTTTCCTCAATTGAAGGGTACAACAGAGTTAGCATGAAATTTGTACAATAATATGTTTTCAATGTCCTATACAAATATTTTGTACATTGATGTTCCTTGGGGTCAGTTTGACCCCAGCTGTATGAAACATAGGATACATGAATATTTGACACATTATGGATATTATTATTTAAATAGTATGAAAACATATTGTTATTATCATTATTACATACACAAGTACTTATTACATATAAGTCATTTTGACAGGACTGTATAAGTCAAAAGGGGAAGCAACAGCAAGCATTTGGGCTGCTGACACTGGATGGGCAATATTGCCAGCCAGGGTTCCAAGGTTCATAAAGGGGTGTGGGGGGGTGGGATTGTTTTGTAGGGCTTTTGGTGGTGGCTGTTACACTCTTGTTAAGTACCTGTCACAAAAAAACTGGGTAACAATATGAATTATAATCATTTTCTGAGGGTTTATTTAGCTGGAGTCAAATTGACCCCAAGGATAAAGAGTGTCGGTAAGATTTGAGGATAACACAAGGGTTAAGCAAAAAATTTCCACCTGTATGATTCACATTGTTTTGGTGTCCACATACGTATATATTTCTTTGCAGGCATTTGAATCACTGTCTTGGCTTAAGACTCTTGGCTCTGTGATGCATATGATTATGGACATGATCATACATCACTTATGCACATCATAGCCCACACTGCACACATGATTAATGATGAATTAAGTGTATTCGGCCCCTCAAGGGCATAGAGAGCAGGCACACATGGGATCCTTCCATCATTATGGACTGCTAGAGACCTTGGCAGGTTTGTTCATTATCATGATGCACAGACAAGGTGAAACATGGCTGCTGAGCTGATAAAGTCAATTGACTCCACACATATAGTAGAGATACAGGTAATGCTGAATAGCATTGCTCCTGAACAGCCCGAGCAGCAAAAAAGGCCTTAATGACCTGGTTGCACCAATACTGAATACATTATCATAGTAATTCACAGAGGAACTATTATGAGGACTGGCACAGGGAGTGCCCATTAAAAGCTTGCTTGACTATTATACAGTCTTTTTTTAAAAGTTTTAAAGTGCTACGTCAACATGTTAAGGCTTTACAAAAAAGTTCCCTTACCCATGCATTAAAAAACAAACCATTATCGTTTGTATTAATAGGCCTACAATATTGTAAAACAATTCTGAATGATATTGTTTGGTTTCCCCCACCCATAATCTCCTTTAATAATTTAGCTATAACAAGCCTCAACATTCACACAAGGAGAGTGATATTATGTACCAAAGTTAACTAATCCTTGATTTTGTCTACATCAAAGCATAATCAAAGTGTCTTTGAAGGTCTTAGGTATACCACACAAACACAACAAACTCCCACTGCATACATCTCTCCACCACTATCTTCTCAACCCAAACAGCACCAGAGAGAGCGTAGGACCAGAGAGGCTGTCAAGTTGTCTGATTCCAGCAGAACACAGATGCACATTATGCTGCTAAGTTATTACTTTCAGAAACCCAGCCTGCTGCTCTGCTGCAGTAATCATTTGTCATTGATTTTAATCATGTTTGAAATTGCCGTTGCAGAAGGGTAATGCATTCTTTGTAACACACTGTGGTGGGAAAATAGCCTCTTTGTGTTGTTGACAGATATTTTACGTTTGCCTCAGATGTAAATAGATACCAAAGTAGTGGTGTAAATAACCACTGTGATATGGGACACTGGGACTTGTACTCCATTGTGAAAATGGGGCTAATTTTACACACAAGATGTCATGCACGGTGTCTGCTGCTGGCACTGAGAACAAAAATTCTGAAGAGAAAATTTTAGGACATATATTTCCTATTTGCGGGACATAAATTACTCTGCTTTAATCGTGGTTCCCAATTTTCCAGACTGTCTTTTTTTTTTGTCTGTCCACTATAAGCCATCGAGATTTCACAAGATATTCAGCTTCACAGAGCACAGTGCATTGTGTGCAGTCTATATAGGACACATTTGGTGCAGAGATGTTTGCTGGCTCACGGTGGCTGTGTACTCTCTACAAGAGAGTGAATCAATGAACCAGGGAGAGGGGATGAGGGAGGGAAGGAGAGGAGAGGGAGAAAGAAAGAATAGCAACTACAAAAAAAATGAACACCTGTTTCTCTGGCAGCAGAGTTGTTGGGGTCTTGTTTTCTATTCTTGAAAAACCCAATTGTCAGAACTTGTCAAAACAAAACTCCCATCGTATTGAATGCATCTGACTGCCAGGGTGGTTTGCTGTTGATGAAACGTGTGACATGACTAGCTAGGGGCTTTTGCTATGCACAATTAAGGCTTGTGGTTCCTCTTTAATAAATGGCCAAAAATCTCAGTTCATCTGTCTCTGACAAGGCGATTTAAGGCACATCAATGAAAAACATAATCCACTTATTTCCATTGTAGATTAATGTGAGGTGGTTGTCACTTCAGTACTTTGACTAATTTCTGCTTAACACCCTGCTCATGGGAGTCACTCCACTGTACATTTTCCATCATATGCACTGTTTCAAGCATTGATTCATGTCCTAAAATGGAATCTCAATATGATATGTGAGGTGGTTAGATAAGGCATTATAATTGGCCGTTAGGTAACAAACTAAAACTACCTTTAGATGAATTCACACACATTTTTTAGATACTCCCATAAATCACATGGACCTAAGGCTTAATGTATCTTCCTCTGCAATGATGAATGAATGCTGAATAACGTGTCATTACAGGAGGAAGAGAACCATCTCCTTGGTGTCCTTGTCTGACTGTCAGGTTAAAGTGAATTGAACTTCCTCTCCCATCTGAGGCACACTTTGATTATTTCTATCTGAGACAGAGAAAAATGGCATGAGGAAGATAGAAAATGCCATGACAAATGTCATCACAGGGTCACAGTGATTTCAAGGTTATATTTAATTGGGTCAGGAAGGAGTCATCCCCACATCTACAGTTAAAGACACATTCCTTAAAAATTTTAATTTTTTCAATTCCAATAAATCTAAATAAGATTTGGACATAGACTTATTCTCATTTCATACTTTCCCCTTTAGTGCCATTAAAATTCAAATGAGGTCGACATGTCAAACAGGTCTCTACACAGACACACAGTAGACATAGGGACTCTGTTAAGCCAACTCTACTGGCAAAGTCAAGAGATGAATAGCCACCAATGCCTGCTATCACTGTGTATGTTTCCCCATTGCAATCAATAATTACCCTGTGTGAATAAACACTTAAAATTGCACACAGGAAAATATGGAGTGCACAATGCAATACAACTTAATACAATCTACCGGTAGGCTATGTTCATTTAACAATTGCGTGAGACCATGCTCTCACAAGATGCACCCTGCAGGCAGTTCATATCTTTCTTTGTGATAGTGTCGTAAAACCTTGTGCAACAGATAGAAATTGGACAGCATTAGGCCTGTTGCGATAACTATTTTTGCTGGATGATATATTGTCTCAGAAAATTTTGTGTATACAACATTATTGTCATCTTAGACCATTTTTCCCATCTGCACAATAATGTAATCACAAGTCCTCTGCAACTGCAGTTTTTCGTTCCCAGGTCAGAAAACTGGATGTGATGATGTTTCTTAAAGCAACACCAAAGCACTTTTCCTCTGTCGCATGCTATTTGTTTATCCAGCACCGGTTTTGGAAATAACGATGTCCACAGACAAGATAGAGTGTGTTGCATGATTTTATGAAAGTATGATGTATTGCTACATTAGAACCAAGTCAAATGTGTAGCTTCTTATGTCTCATTCCATCGAACTACAGATCCGCTACCCGATCTGGCAAACTTACATAGTGCGGTTATAGCCGATAGAGGGTCGCAAAGCGAATGCAGAAGTGCCGTTCATCCTGTTACGAGTTGATGAACCACTGAAATGATTTTGGAAACATTATTTCAAGGTACAAAAAACTCTTTGGTTTTGCTTTAAGTTAGTTCACTTAAGAATGTTTTATTGTCATACTTTCTTACTCCTGTCAGACACTGAAAACACAGCAAAACGGTCTTACGGCCGAAGTTAAGATTAGCAGGATGCAGAGATACTATTTTAAACACCAATGGGTGATACAGCTTGTGCATATCTGCAACAACAAAAGAAAAATACTTTGATGAGGCACACGACCGCAGTACACTCAGGCCTTTAAGTTAGTCGTTGCAGTATTTTAGGACACCACTTTAAACACAAATGAGCAACAATTATGTTGAAAGCAAATGATGCAATATTGGACAATTGTGAGGTCTGCAGAAGTTATTGTCGATAGTTTTATTTATTGTGCGATAAGGCAATAACGCAATTATTGTAAGGCCTAGGCAGCATATCTTGTGTGCTTAAGATATTGATGCATTGGTTTAATGTACATTCAATAATGTACACACACACACACACACAAACGTTCATTAAGAGACACACACACACGCACAAACACACAAGCATACACATGCACATACACAGATGCCCCTGCACTCTCACACATAAAGCATGACACTTGTTCGTGGTCAAACTCGAGGTATAATTTTCTGAAAAATAATTTATTCTGCAGAATAAAATAAAAAGATATTTGCCATACAAAAAAGTATAAGAAAAAGGATACTGTCTACCATTTTACTGCAGAGAAATGTTTAGTTTGTAAAACAAAGTGAGTGTGCTATCAAGCCTTAAAGATGTATTCAAAACAAATATTGTGTTCATGAATACAGTGACTGCCTGATGAAAACTAGTTTTATATCCCAAAGACAGTTATGTACCTTTAATACTGCTGCAGCAGACTCACCTATGGCTGTAACTCAACTGTAGTTTGCAAATAACTTGCAAGATTTAAAGAGAAAAGACACTTTCTCACTAAGTTACAGAAATTTACCACAAAAATGTCATAATTTCCTTTTACCTGAAAAGGGCTAAACATATTGTATGTATACACAGAACTGTGACGCCATTAAAATGACATCTTTCATTCCATTCAAATTATACTCAAATACATTTCTATTCTGCTGGACACATACTCTGTTGGAAATACAATCTACTCCAACCTTTCTCTTCTGAAGAATAAAAAAATATATACACACTTCTATTCCCATTGATCTCTCCACCACATGTGTCACTGCCAAAATATCCTCTAATAAACCAATGTTTATCTCAATAGCCATAAATTAATAATAAATGACATTTTTTTTTGCTTTTACAATACAATATGTCTTCCCGCTCATCTGCCAAAACAGCAATATATTAATCATTTCTTTTCTTTTTTTTTTCTGGATAACCGTTTACAATTAAGACATACTAAGGTTCAATAAACTATGTAAAATATGAGCATACGGAAATTGCAGGCAGAAGCCAACATAGAGATCCTTGATAACTCCATTATGTAATGCTAAAACGAACGTTAGCTGATACAGGTATCTGTTTAGAACAATGCAATGACAGATATGAATTGTAGGACGGAAAGAACATAATAATTGCTAAAAGTTAGAAAAAAAAAAAAGAAAACACACTGTGACTTGGCCTCAAAGTTGCATACTGCGTAGACTAAGACACAGGAAACAAAGGCTGCTACTTTGTTATGTGTGTACAGAGGTCCAGTATAGCATTTGCCTATGTAAATGTTTCCATTTTTATGAAAGAAAGTGACACTGGGAAAAAAAAGTAAGACAGTAACTCTAATTTGACACTTTTGTTGTAACCTTTAAGCACAGATGAACATGTTCTTCTAGAATTGACTGTTGTAGTCAAAATAAAGAAGAAGAAAAATGGCTTGTGACCGATCAGCTAGCTATGAGCCGAGGATCAAAACCAAACAGTACAGTAGATGTCTACCACAAAGAATCACGACAGAATTCACTGGAACACTTCCGCTGATATCACCCTTACAGAACAATATGGACCCTATTAAATGGATTGATGGATTCATAGCAAAAAAGTGCAGTAACAGTCTTCTCTTGCAGGGTCCTGAACCATAATGTAATTTTTTTTTAATAATCAAGATTTTGCCATGAAAACAAAAACAAACCATCTATCCTTTAAAAAGGAAAAGAAAAAAAGAACATGAATCAAGACATCAAGATAATGAATGAGAATCAAGGATGTAGCTTGTATCCGGTTTAGTCCTGCACCCCATCCCCAAACCCCTATAAAACAGACTCCATGTTCTCACACCACTCATGGTCCTCCAGGTTGTAAATAAACTTTGTCCTGCTGCCTGTGCCATCCTTGGCCAGGCCGTCCATGTTGACATTGGAGTTGTTGAACATGTCGGTGGGGCTCGGGTAGCCCTCGCAGTTCTTGATGTATTTTGTGTAGTTGTGGCGCAGGCACTGCCACGTTGTTGTGTACAGCAGGAAGGCGATCACCTTGAGGACAATCGCCATGCTCACGTATAGGCGCCGGTAGGACACATTGTCGTACAGCAGGCAGGCACCCCGGGATTCGCACTCCGTGCTCCAGAAAAGGCAGGTTGAGTCGATCCCGGCGCCGAAGATCAGAGGAGGCGGGATAAAGCCTGTAGTAAACATGCAAAGATCAGAACATCAAAACAACATGGGTGACCACCAGGGCAAAGTACTGTGCCCATTATGGAATATATTGTGGAGAGAGTCCAACTTGGATTTGAAGGCCCAACTCAAGGTCCTCAATTTTTAATGGTGTTTCTCTGGAAAATATCCAAACTGAATTCTAAATAAGGTTTTGACTTCCCACATTTAAAAGAGGATTTTTTAATAGGAATGATCCAAAGATTGTACTTGATATGTTGTGCACTGGCATTACATAAACAAGAAGTGATATGAGGACATAAAGGATTTGGTAACACTTTACTTCACGGGTGAGTTCATAACACATTCATAGCAGCTGTCATAAACTGCACATAAAGCATTCATGACTGTTTCATGAGACATGACTCAACATTCATACCAAACCGATCATGAATGTGGAAGACAGAACGACAAGAGCTTGTCAAAATAAAAGTCCAAAGTTGCAAAGCAGCATTTCTGTTTTTGGTCCAAACCTCTGATCCAAACCTGAATGTGCTATGAACACACCCGTCAAGTAAAAATGTTACCAAGGATTTTTTAAATGCAGATGATGTCAGCTCACCCAGTAGTCGCAGCAACAGGAATAACACTCCAAGGGCATATGACTTCAGGTCTGGGCTCACCGTCCTAGAAGAGAGGTGGAGATTAAAACAAACCTGCCTTTTCATCAATCCCACAGCCTGCTACTTCCAGTACAGTTACACAGAAAGGAGGATTGTATTGCACATGTGAGTGAGACTCATACAATTATAGAGAAAGAGTGTTGGTGGTGGGTGTTGAGGGGAACGAGCACAGGAGCAGAGAACATCTTTGATTAGAAGCATCTTGACCTGTAGAATGTCACTAACTACAATGGCAGTGCTGAAGTCTATGCATGATGAACATTGCTTGTTCTCTGACAGACACAGCAAGAGAGAGAGAGAGAGAGAGAGAGAGAGAGAGGGAGAGAGAGAGAGAGCAAGAGAGGAATCCTCAAAGGATATAGGAAGACACGGGGAACAATCCAAGCAAAGAACAGTGCTTGACATTTTGTTACAATATGACAGCTGGTTTGATGCATTGGGGAAAACCTTCTTTTAATGAAAATGGCTATTCAGAATGTCAAGCAAGCTTCATTTTCACACTGTATTCCAAAGATGTGTCATTCAAAAAAATGTCATTTGTTATGGGTTCCTATCAACACTTACACATCATTTGCAAATCTATGTAAATGGCTTGGCTGTGAGGACTACATTTTTACGTACCATACAATAAGGCTCAAATGACCCAACATAACTCATAACTAAAATTCTACAGATTTCATTGAATTTCATTGTCATTCAAATTAATGTGTTGAACTGTCAAATCATATCATAGCCAGATCAGAGCCAGATCCGAGCCAGGTCAGATCCCCAGTGAGACAGAGCTGGAGAGTAGTGCTGGATACCTTATAAGGATGATAACGGAGGGGGTCTGGGCCATGGCTCCGATCATGCTGCATGCACAGATGACGCAGAGGAAGGTGAGGAAGGCCTCCTTGCAGCCTGGACTGGGGCATTTCCCTGGAACCGCCGTGGCCAATTCACTGTCACTAGAGACGCACGAGCACCCCGACAGGTTCTGGAAAATTCCAACCCATAAGACATGCAGTTAGGCACACTGTAATGCACATCAGGAATGCATATTTCTCAGTGTTGGTCAGTGTGGTCTCAAAAAAGGTGTACAGTTGGCTTCAGATTAATGCAACACCACAAAGTGGATTATAATTCGAAATATCACAATAATTCAAGCTAAAACTGAGATGACCCTCTGGACATTGGTTTAGCACCATTGACATCCCTCCCTGCTGAATTACAATGATCCCGTATGATACTTGTAGGCAAAAAGTGCATTGTGCACACATGTTCCATGAAGACGAACATGAGGAGAACGCCTTCTCTTCATCTGTGACTAGCATCAATATTAAACAGCTTCAACCAAAACAAACAAACAAAAAAACAAACAAAAACTAAGCAAACACAGACAAGACAAAAACAACATGAAAATCTCTCTCTCTCTCTAAAATCGCCACAGGTGTCTGCCTTCGGAAGCAAATAAAAGACCCTGGAATTTCGTCTGTGAAAAGGTCACTTGTCGGCCTCTCTAGAATCTCAGGCTGATAAGGCCCATGGAAGGTTCCAGTAAAATGCCTGTTGCTCTTGCTGACTGTAATATGTAAGGGATAACGGCCGCCGAGGTGTCCTGTTATACGGAATTAATGGACGAGGGCGAGGGGCAAAAAACTCCCCAACGCGCAGTGGAGGGGAGTTGCCTCCGCCCGAGTCCATTAATTCCGTATAACTAGACACACCTCGAAGGCCGTTATCCCGCTTATCACCTGGTTGCCACTGTAAAGCAAAGGAAACACGCGGTTCCGTTTAGCTTGTACAACTTTTGTTGGCCCTATAACAGCGATAGCATGGACAGTTAGCTTGTTTACAGTTGATTCCATTGTTGCGAAGCCTGCAACCGTCGTCCTACTATGGTTGTTATAGTTACCATTCATAACTCTCTCTATTACAGCAAGCATCTGCACTTAATGGACAATCACCTAGCAACAGGCCAAGAAGGAGGAGTCCAAGCCAATATTTACAGTGCAGACTCAATATTCTTGAGCCACTGAGTGTGGTTGTTGCTACTAAAACAACAGGACCCACAGCAGTTATAGGTTTAAAGCAAATGTTGGCTAAGATGTAATAGATTTAAAGATGATTAGATACCATTATTATAAGGCTATATACTTATATAAGGCTATAAGTAGAACGCTCCATTGATTTGAATGGGATTTCCCAAAGTTCTACTGGTCATTATTTTCGTCTAAGGACCTCTGAACAATGACCGCTGTCAATGGCAACGCATTTTCATTCAAAAGTGAAGGCAGACGGTTGATCAGCTGTGTTCTAAAGAAGGTTTGATTCAAGTTCAGCGTGTGTTGCGAACTATTTGTTTCTCAGCAAAAGCCACAACGAAACGTTAACAAATAAATGTAAAGAGACATATCTTGGAGTTTATTTTTTCGTTTTGCCAAGTAGCCTTATAATAAGCAGGATAATGTATAGAACGCCGGTCATTATTATTTTTATTGATAAGATTGCTAATATTAGGTCAAATATCCCATCTCCGATGTCTCTTGCTAATGTTCCATGTCCCCCTTCTTGCCCTAATAACCTGAGCTATTTTAGACCTACCTCTATACAGACTCTCACTGACATTGTTGCAGCAATGAATCCTTCATCTAGTCCTTTAGACATTTTACCAGCCACTCTTCTCAAAAAAGTGTTTAGTGCTATAGGCCCTAGTCTGCTATCACTCTTAAATAATTCTCTTTCCTCAGGGTGTGTCCCTGACCTTTTCAAGACAGCCAGTGTCCAGCCCCTCCTAAAGAAACCTGGCCTTGATCCTTCCATTCTAAAAAAACTTTCGTCCAATCTCTAAATTGCCCTTTATCTCCAAAATTCTGGAAAAGGTGGTCTTGATGCAACTCTCTGAAATGTTAAAGGGCAATAGCATCCTGGAGAAATTTCAGTCAGGTTTTCGTCCTATGCATAGCACTGATACTGCTCTTATCAGGGTAACCAATGATCTACTAATGGCAGCTGATTCTGGTGAGCACTGTTTTGGTGTTGCTAGATGTCACTGCTGCTTTTGATACCATTGATCATGCTATTTTAATTAGAAGACTAAGAGAATGGGTTGGCATAACGGGTCCTGCTTTGGACTGGTTCATATCCAACAGGACATTTTTTGTTTCAATAGGTAATTTTACTTCCTCTACCTCAGCTATTACTTGCGGTGTTCCCCAAGGTTCAATTTTAGGACCAATATTGTTTTCCCCTCTATATGTTACCTCTAGGCCACATAATTCGCCACATTAACATATCATTTCACTGCTATGCTGATGACACACCGCTGTACCTCTCAGTCAAACCAAACATGCTTAAAGGGAAACTTGGCAGGATTTCCCCCTCTGCTGGTGAAATTGTGCATTATGCTATTTCAAACTGTGGTAAACGATAAAGCACATGGATTTGTTCACAAGCTAGTGAACGGTTAGCATACGTTTGGCAGAACTATGTGGATGTTACAAGGTAAGAAACACGATTTAAAACAAGTTTCTTGTTTCTCACTTCTCTTTCCGGGACGGTAGTCTCAATGTTGCAAGGTTGGTTTTCTGCCTGGGGACGCTAGGCGCAGCGGGGAAAGTCACCATCATTTTCATCGGAACAGGTCATTTAACCATCCAAATGATTTCTAAACTGTTTATTACGTTGAAATAGTTGCCAAGTTCCCCTTTAACAAGCTAACTGTACTGCAGGATTGCATAGCTGATGTGAAAGACTGGATGTCACAGAATTACCTACAGCTTAACTCTGACAAAACAGAAGTCCTTTTCATTGGCCCTGACAAAGTCTATAATCAAGCTAAGACTTTTCTTGGAAATTTAGCCTCAAATAACAAGACTACTTCTAGAAACCTAGGGGTTTTATTTGATACGGATTTAAAATTTGACCAACATGTAAAACTCCTTGTGCAGTCCTGTTATTATCAACTGAGAAACATTTCCAAACTCAGATTTATGCTTCCTTTAAAGGACACAGAGAGAATTATACATGCATTTGTCTCATCTAGACTTGACTACTGCAACGCCTTATTCACCTGTTTAAATCGTCATTCCATCTCTCGTTTACAGACTGTTCAGAATTCAGCAGCCAGACTTTTGACAAAGTCGAAATTTAGGGAACACATCACCCCAGTTATGGCCAATCTTCACTGGTTGCCAGTGAGTTTTAGGATTGACTTTAAAATCCTCCTTATTACCTATAAAGCATTACATGGTTTGGCACCTGACTATTTAAAAGATTTATTAACCCCCTACTGTCCGGCTCGACCCCTCAGATCCTCCAGCCTGGGACTTTTAGTTGCTCCAGAAAGTAAACTGTCAACTAGGGGTGACCGATCATTTGCAGTTAGAGCACCCAAGCTTTGGAACAGCCTCCCTTATAACATCAAATCTGCACCATCAGTGGCTGTTTTCAAATCTAGTCTAAAGACCCACTTTTATAAAATTGCTTTCCTTAAATAGTGAATGATTCCACTCATGTCTCTGCTCATTTATTATCATTATTATCATTTCTGTTTGTTTATTTTGTCTTGGGTACTATACTGTATACTTTTCCTATTTTCTTTTTTTTATATATATATTTAGTTAAGTATGTGTTTGATAGTTTGTAGTTGACTATTTTATCATTATTATTATTATTATTATTATTATTACTATTATTATTATTATTGTTATCATTACTATTGTTTGTTTTGTTGCTTTGTTTTGTTTGTTTGTCTGTAGAGCACTTTGTGCTTTGTGCTTGAAAAGTGCTATATAAATAAATTTTATTATTTTATTTGTATTATTATTATTGGAAAAATTCAGGGCAATTCAGGGCCCTTCAGGGCAAAGCAAGACCAGTCCAGTCGGGACATATTTTCCCAATAATGACCGGCGTTCTATACATTATCCCTTACTTAATGGGACCCAAAACAGTTTGGGGTATAAAGCAAAGATGTAATATATCTAAAGATGTAATGGCTAAAATGATGATGATGATGATGATGTGTAGAACAATACATAATGTGTGTACATATAGTGTGTGTGTGTGTGTGTGTGTGTGTGTGTGTGTGTGTGTGCATGTGAATCCACCAAGGACACCATATTGCACCATGCCATTAAAAGCTCATTAGACAGAACACTGTGTCCTCCTCCCATGATTCATAGTCTATGGTGGCGCCTCATTGTAATGGCTCAAGCATATGCAGCGCCGTAGACAAACCTCCATCTCTATCCATCACAGCTGTGCAAAGAGAGAGAGAGAGAGAGAGAGAGAGAGAGAGAGAGAGAGAGAGAGAGAGAAAGAGAGAGAGAGAGAGAGAGAGAGGGTAATGACCTGAGACAGAGGGGGAGGAAGCCCTTTCTTGGGTGAGACTTTGGTGCACCCGGCGAAGCAGGACGATAGGTACGTGACGCCGTTGGAGCCACACACAGGACTAATGGATGAGGTGAGGCAGTTACAGTTACTGAGGCAGGCAGGTTCTGGTTTCTGACCCACGTTCAAGGTTCTGGAGGAACAGACGCAGAGAGAGAGAGAGGAAGGGGTTATTATCAGCATGATATCCAAAACAAAACCCTCAGTCATGAGGCATGAGATAGATATAAAAGTAGGTAAGTTGTTAAGTAGGCAAATTCACAATCCCCATGTGCCCACACATCATAATGTGCCAGCTTGTCCTGGCACAACTGCTGTGTAAATGTGCTAACTGTCAGCCCTGGTCCAAAAAAAACCCAAAAAACAAACAAGGACACTGCCTGTCCTTACTCGTTGCCATAGGCGACAGTCACCCCGGCGACAGGTACTGTGTCACAGCCCAGGAAGAGGAATGACACGTAGCAGGCAGTGGAGATGAGGTTGACCAGCATGGCCATACGGATGGCCCCTAAGGCCGACAGATTCAGCTTCTTCACCAGGAGCCCTCCGAGGAAAATCCCCAAACAGGCACACGGAATGGCAGTCATACCTGAGACACAACACAACACAACACTTGTTTCAGACATCCAGTCAACACTCATACTTGATACGTGACATTTGTGATAATGTCAGGTGTATTGTACAGTATTGTGACAACAACATTTTATGAAAATCTGCCATCTCCCCAGTTAGCGGGGGTGAGTTAGCAGTTCTGGAAACACCAAACTCCCCTCTAAAGGAGGGGACTTTATGCAGAACCAGAGTAATTAGCTGGCTGATCAAGGTGAGTGATATGTGTTTTCTAAAGTGACAGAACCCACACCAAACTGATAGAAAGATATTTCAATGAGGAAAAAGACTTTAAAATTGCATATAGGCCTTGACGCTGGTTTCATGAGTGTGTCTTGACCTGAATGACGAGTCTTTGTGCCGGCTTACCAAGCAGCTGATTGGCTGAGCTTGTGGTGAGGTTGAACTGCTGTTCCAGGTACTTCCCCAGGAAGGCAGCGAAGCCAGCCACCACTGCTATCTCCATACACGCCGCCAGGATGATGCAGGTGAACACGGGGTTGGACAGGAGGTGCTTTGTCACCTTGGGGATAACTAGACAGAGAGAGAGAGGTACGTCAGGTGAAAGCCAAAGTATGGGTGCTTTTTAGTACTCAATGCCCATTTTGTTCATTAAGACGGGGATCACATCAGCCAGCGGCAAGCGGCAGCGGCAAACTTAATGCAACGCTCAGACCATAAGTTTTATCTCGTTCCTAAGCAACACAAACGGTTTGTCAATTGAATACGCTCGTGTTGCGCTTTGAAAGTTGAACCAACGCTCAGCTTGTTCCGCTGCCGAACCATAGAGAACAATAGGAAACCTGCCACTTGCCGCTGGCTAATGTGATCCCTCTCTAAGGCTCATACAGTACATGTCATACATGTTCTAAAGACATTTAGAACTTCTCCATCTGCCTCCATCTGTCTCCATCTGCCTCTATCTGCCACCACAAAGGCATCTAAGACAAATTGCTGCTATGCCACTTTACTTCTCCTAGCCAGCTATTACCCCAGTGACAAAAAGACAGACAAACAAATGCAGTTCAGCTTCTGACAGTATCATTGCAGTCGCAGTACACTGACATGTGACAATCTGTCCACGATGTGACAGCGTCACAGATAAAAACACTCCTCAAGATGGGCTTCGCTACACTCTGTCATTCAGGCTTTAAAAGGACACTGAAGTTAGTTGTTTATCCTAAAGACTGCAGATACTTCAAAATAAGAAAACTTTCTTCTGCCATTCTGCCTGTGTGTTGGTCTGTTTATTTCCAACATGAACATTAGTGTGACATGGTCATTTACTTTCAGACTCCCTCAGGAGGTCCATCATCATCACACTTTCCTTCACCGCAGTGACTCTGCGTCTGGGCTCAATGTAATTCTGCTGCTGTGCATGGGTAGCATGCGTCTAATTGGCCTCCCACACTTTCCCCTCTAAATTTAGACTTTTACAAGAGCCACATGTGACAGCCAGTGATGTCCATGGCTTTCCAACACGTTTGTGACTGTTTTCCATTCTTGTAAAAGCTCTTTTCCCCTGTAAAGATGTGGCTGTGAGACAAAGGATGAGGCCAGAGTCACATATGCCCTCACTACATTTTCTTCAGTTAAATGTGTAAGGCAGGGTAATGTTTTCCTCCAACTGTGTGGTCACTTCATTTTGGCAGACAAACTTCAAAAGTTATCTACAGAAAGTAAAACTACTTTCGTAACTTTCGTAACTGCTGTCATTACCCCACAAGTCCTGTTTCTCTTGCTCTGTTGCTCCAGATTTCCAATTCAACACCACATTGTTCCCCAAACAAGAATCATCCAAATGAGCTATTCAGCATGGGCAATACAAACTCCTGCAGTGGACTTCATAAATCATAATAACTTCATAAATCTGGGGAGGCTCTGTTACAGCTGTTACAACTGCTACAGCGCGAGCCCAGCATCATTCATCATCAGCTAGCAGCGCACTCTGCTGTGGGGCTCTGGGCCAGAACTCAACCTGATCTGAGCCAGAACTCAACCTGATCTGAGCATTTGCCAGAACTCAACCTGATCTGAGCCAGAACTCAACCTGATCTGAGCCAGACCCGGTGACTTTCTAGAAAGGTTGGAGCCAAAGGAGAAAGGTTGGAGCCAAAGGGTGCTATTTGAAAGGCCAGCAAAACCTTAGACCTACAACTTCAGCTTGTGAAGGATGGAGAACGGTAGCTAACAAGACACATGACACCACAGTAAAGCGAGACACGCTTGTTTAAGGGCAAAATGCCTTTGTGTCTTCCAAATAACACTTACCCTACATGGGTTAACACTACTACTTGTAATCCAGCAGACAGAGAAGAGAAGGCATAGCACGGAAAAAAGGAATACTGCCCAAGTCACTGGACAGACCTATTTAATGTTTCAGTGACTCTGCCAATTTTTCTCTTGGGCCCATTTGGATTTGGTTGATTTTAGGCAACAGCTACTCATTATTTCATTGATGATTTTCACTACAATGTTCTCTACTTTTTCGAGTGGCTTACTACTAATCTTAAGCACATCTCGTAACAGCACGCATTTCTACAAGGGATAAATTATACTAATTAATTGATTGAGTAATAATAAGCTCCTTAAGAGTGCAGGAGTGGGCATGTTTTCAAAATGGTGGAGCAGGAGTGGCAGGAGGCACACACCTCTGAGCTGCTGGCAGCAGGAGGGGCTATTGCTGTTGTCTTGGTGTCCGGCAGCGACCCCGTTGCTCGGTTTGTGCTGGTCATAGTCCTGCGACATGCTGGGCGAGAGCATGGCCTGCTCGCTCTCGGCCCTGGGCTCCCCATCGTGCGTGGGTAGGGACTGGGGGAAGCCGAACATGAAGAGTGCAGAGAAGAAGAGTAAGGCACCGCACAGGAGGAAGCCCCCCCACCACGCTCCGATCCAGCGAGGGTCATCAGGGGTGATGCCCAGCTTGCCTGGAGGGGACAGAAGACAAGGACACAATTACACACAAATACGCACGAACAGCCAGAGAGACAAATAGAGAGAGAGAGAGAGAGAGAGAGAGAGAGAGAGAGAGAGAGAGAGTGGGGGAGATAATGTATGTGTGTGTGTGTGTGTGTGTGTGTGTGTGTGTGTCTGTGTGTGTGAGAGAGAGAGAGTGGGGAAGATAATGTATGTGTGTGTGTGTGTGAGAGAAAGCGAGAGAGCGGGGGAGATAATGTATGTGTTTGTGTGTGTGTGTGTGTGTGAGAGAGAGAGAGAGAATAGGCAAAGATTACGAGTGAACACAGACTCCCTCTTCATGCTGAGAATATTCATAGCCCCCATAACAAAGTATACGGCTAATCTGCATAAGAGTTAACATGGACACAAAGTGAATTTTCATCCTCTCCACACTGAGGGAACACAAAGAATTTGGTGGACTCGTCTCATGCATTTATCCAACCTAATTGTCAGAGACAAACACTCACTCTGTGGACCTCATCCAGCTGATTTTCCACTCTAATCTCTCTCTGGCTTTTAGAGCAGACTCATAAATGGAAGAAGGGCCACTACTCAGTCATCCGCTGTGTTAATTGGCAAATGCATAATCAAACATGCACAGCATGACAGAACTAGGAACATTTAGAGCAACCTAAGCATAACCTGGCCAGGCCTTTAAGTAACATGAGGGATGATCTTGAGCTAACATGTCTAAGACAAATTATGTATGCCAGATGCCTTTGAAAAAATAATGGCATGTAAATAATGGAACTATTATTGTAATGAGTGAAACATAAGAAGCCGTATCCACATGAGAGCAGTCAGCAGAACAGACAGGCTGTCAAGGCATCGGCGGGTGTAATTGAAGGGGTATTAGTTGTGCCTTGCTGTGATGCTTCAGCGTGCTGTGAATTGATGCGCAGGCGAGGGAGAGGCTGAGGAACTCACTGGTGTCGATGAAGATGGCGTCCACATAGAACTTTGTACAGACGGACCCCAGGATGAAGCCGCAGGCTGGCCCAAACACCAATGTGGAGAACAGGATACCTGCAGGACCACAGGGGAAAGGGAACGGAACATGGATTACTAAGAGAGCAAGATGGACTGTTGTTAAAGAGAGAAAATAGAGCGACAGTGTGTGTGTGTGTGTGTGTGTGTGTGTGTGTGTGTGTGTGTGTGTGTGTGTGTGTGTGTGTGTGTGTGAGAGAGAGAGAGAATAATAATAAGAAAATAAGAGCTTTGCCCGCAGCGCATCATCACACTTTCAATAAGCTGCAAATGATGAACAAACCACGTGTGACAGAGGAAGATTCTGTTAAAGTAGTGCATTTGCAATGGGATCACTATGGGAGGAATGTTTTTGACACTGCATGAAAAGAGAACAGTATAAACACTGTATGTGTGTCTAGCAGTGTTTCCCATACATTGACTTTTTTGTAGCGGCCCACCACAATATCAACATTGACCACCACACAATGATTTTCTATGTTGTACTAATCTATATGGGATGAAATCCTATATATGATATCCTAAATAAGAAGCAGTATCCCTACGCTAACGTTAGAATACTGTTGGGTTGTCGAGATTAGCACACTGTAACATTACAGCTATTTGTCAATATTGACGTCTCGTGCAAGGCAAGTATAACTATAGGCTATTCATTTTATTGACTCCGACACAGAATGTTTGAATGTTTGCTCAATAGATAGATAGATAGATAGATAGATAGATACTTTATTGATCCCCAGGGGAAATTCAAGTCCCCAGGGGAAATTCAAGAAATTCAATATTTCAATTTCAATTCTGTGGGAAACACTGTCCAGGTGTAGCTTATATGTTTGTACATGGCTAAAGTGTAGGCTAGGATTTTCTTTTTAGACAGCAGCAGGGTGTTAGCTGCAGCCGACCACAAGACAAGGAAATAAGTGGTACTTATGTTAAAATAAATATGACTATTATTGTTATTATGTTATTACTTTATTTTCTTCTCCAGCTCACTCACAATGCCCCTGAGATTCTGGTTCCTAGGCATGATAATGCTTCCTTTCTCGAACACACAGAGTAAAGAAAAAGAAGGTGAAGAAGGAGAAACAACCACAGAAGGTCGACTCAAACAGATATGACCAACACACCACTTCCCTGTTGCAAGATCTTCGAAGGTGAAGACTGCCAACATACTGATACACTAGCTTCTGCTGCCACCTTCTGTTCAGACCTTTTCAGTAACACAGTGCAACGTTGATGCAGGCAGGTTGTGGACAACAACTCGCGCCAAATAAAATCATCAGACTTTAAAGGCTAGAGCGGAAGTAAGATAGGGAGAAAATGAGAGGGAAAGTGTGTGTGTGTGTGTGTGTGTGTGTGTGTGTGTGTGTGTGTGTGTGTGTGTGTGTGTGTGTGTGTGTGTATGTGTGTGTGTGTGTGAGGGAGGGTTTTGAACACTTCCAGAGATGCAATAATGAGTTCCTATTCAGCCACTAGGGGGCACTATCTGTCAATGAAAAAAATCAAGCCTCCCCTCATTTCATGTGCACTTCTCTTATTTAGGACTGATACAAAGTCACCAAACTCAAGAAGGTGAAAATGACAATAGTGTACAGGATTATGTCAATGGTTGTGTCATGGGTCCCAAATTAAATGATTCAACAATAGAAATCATTAGAAATGTGGGTAGCACAGAGTGTGCCCACCGTGGCCCAGCAACTAAGATCTGAACACAACACTGACCTTAGAGGAGACTTGGCGGAGTCTTATCTCTGTCTCACAGTGCCCCATGAAAAACAACAATCAAACATGACCTTAAGATCAGTTTATGTATGACAGAGCCAACATTTCAACCACTGATGGGCAAAAGACCAAAATGCAGCTTTTGACCACTACAAACACTGACACCTCAACCTTAGAATATCTCAGCTACTGTCCAAATGACTGAAGACTACCAGCCGAGTGAGACTGCTCTCTGAGACATTCATGTGACACAAACACAGACCTCCAATCAAATGTGCTGGACATCTAGGGCAGAAAATGTGTCCACAAATCCCCATTAATGCGTCGGCGTCCAAAAGCATGACAGCGGCCCAGTAAAGAGCCACACGCCGGCCATGGCTTCCCGCAGAGATTATGCCGGCTTCATTCACTTCACTCTCACCATCCCTTCTGGGCCAAAGCTCTCATTAAACTACACACCATATTGCTATTGTTCTGTACTGTACTCAGGATGTGTGTGTGTGTGTGTGTGTGTGTGTGTGTGTGTGTGTGTGTGTGTGTGTGTGTGTGTGTGTGTGTGTGTGTGTGTGGAGTGGGGAGATCTGTTGATAGTGGTTTGGGTGTGAATGGGCTTCTTCTTCCTCTTCTTCCTTTACCCTCTTGTATGACCGTAATAAACGTTAGTCAGACTATCTAAAGACGTCTAAACAAGACTGTTGCATGAAACACACCCATTACTGTCTTTAGTAAGTCAGAAAGCTGAATAAAACCACAGAATTGGTGAGAGAAATTTAGTGATGAAATCTTTGACGTTTTGGGGAATATTTGGGGGGGGGGGGGAGAGCAGAGCAACCGGCACCTTGGCAACAGTAACATCCCCTCACACTGCCTGCTCCGTAGCTCCGCTTGGTCAGAGGGAGATAGGCGATGCTGTGTGTGTGTGTGTGAGAAAGCTAGAGAGAGAGTGTGTATGAAAGTATGTCATACTGACACCCTACCTCTCTCTTTCTCTTTCTCTCTGTCTGTTGTGTGCATGTACTGTATATGTGAGTATGTGTATAGGGTGTAAGTGTGTGTATACTGTATGTGTGTGTGTGTATGTGTGTGTGCGAGCGTGCATGTGTGTGTATGTGCAGAAGGTGTGGGGAGGGGTAAGTCATGTCTCTATGTGAGATTCACTGGGTCCATATTACTCCCCCTGCGGGCTGTGGGTCGTGGCTGGCAGTGGGGCAGAGGGGGGGGGTGCATGCTCGCTATGGCAGATGTTCCTCATGTGCCTGCAGCAGCCAGTTAATGAGAGCGCAGGGAAAAATGAGTCAGTTTTCAAGCACACACTAAAATACTATGCCCACTGATCAAAGCCACTCTACATCACACAATGTGTGTGTGAGAAAGGGAGACAGAGAGTCTTTCTCTCTCTTTGTGTGTGTGTGTGTGTGAGTGTTTATGTGTGCATGCGTGCCTGTTAGAGATAGAGAGAAGGGTAGAGAGACTTTGCATTTGTGTGTGTAGTGCATTTGTGTGTGTGTGTGTGTGTGTGTGTGTGTGTGTGTTTAAAAATGTGAAAGACAGATCTAATATGTGTGTGAGAGAGAGACGTGCGAAGGGAGATGTGTGGTTTGGTGTATGTGTGTTGACAACCGAGGTATGCTTCCTGACTTCACCACCCACCTTAAATGCAATATTTAGGGCAGATGTCACCAAACTACGGCCCGCGGGCCGGATACGGCCCGGCACCTCATTTTGGGTGGCCCCCCAAAACATGTCTGTGGTATGTAGCATCCGGCCCGCACGGGAGTACGACATCGTCAAACTATAACCTCCGCAATTTCCCCCATTCATTCTCTATGGCGAGTCTTAACAGTACACATGTAATACTCTTTTTGTCCACTGGTGGTTGTTTTGGCACTGTTTCGCGTTTGCCAAAAAAACAGAATGAAATGTACAGGCCTACCTGCAAACAATGTAAGAGGCCTATGCTGACTGCATCAGTGCTCAAAGTATTCTAAACGTTTATCCATTAATTGTTAATAACTAACTAACGTCTATTCAAGTCATATTTCTGTGACTTTCTGGGATAATTATTTCTATTTTTTATTCACTCGTTCAAATGTTCATACAAAGAGTTCACAAAGTTCTCATAAGGTGAGTGAAAGTTAGAATGGTGGTAATTTCAGACCACTTTAAATTATTTGTAGGATATTCACAACATGTGCTCCGTATTCAAAGACTCAGAGTTCACACATTTTTAATAAAATATACTTTTGGGACTCCCTGCTAATACTTTTGGGAATGCAAAAGTATTTTTATTAGTAGGCCTATTATTTAATTTGAGCTACATTTTACACTGATCTGACATGATGGCAATATAAACACAGCTAACAATGGTATTAAATTGCAATAGCCTATGATTAAATGTAATGGAATATTCAACTAAGGTAGACTGCTGTTCACAGCACTAAGCTATTTATGGTTACTGATATACTCCGAGTTTCTGGCCCTCTCTTAGAGCCAGGCATAGTGAGCTGGCCCTCGGAAGAAAAAGTTTGGGGACCACTGATTTAGGGGTTGGAGGGGATAGGCAAGCATTGTCTACTCATTCAAACACCCACTTACACCCAACCACAGACACACACCCACACGCACATACACACACACACATACACACATGTACATGCCTGTATACCCATGCACACACACCCACACAAACATAGTAGTACACACAACACACACACACACACACACACACACACACACACACACACATACTGTACACACACACACACACACACACACACACATGTACATGCAAACATACCCACACAAACATAGTAGTACACACACAACACAACACACACACACACACACACACACACACACACACACACACACACACACACACACTGCAGGAAACAGGAATGTGATGCCTCTGTGGGATGATGCTGGCGCGTTGGCCACAGCGTGCTGGATTCCACACAGATTGGACAGTCTCCTCTCCTCTCCTGTCCTGTCCTGTCCTGAGGGCCAGGCAGAGGAGACTCACAGCACTTCACTAATGGTAGAGCAACACTTAGATCACTGAGCTCTCTGCTGCTCAGCGCACAGCGAGATTACACAGAGTGTGAGAGAGATAGAGAGATAGAGAGAGAGAGAGGAAATGATACTGTAGATAGCCTAAAAAGAGAGAAAGAAAGACATAGTGAGAGAAAAAGAGAGACAGAAAGCGAGAAGCAAGAAGCAAGAGGGAAAAGACAGAGAGGAAGAGGGAGTTAGTGATAGAGAGACAGAAAGAGAGAGACAGAGAGAAAGAGAGATAGGGCTCTATCTTGCGTCCCAGCGCAATTGACTTTGTATACTCGCGCTTTTGTCTTTCCTATTTTGCAGTCAGCGCATATTGGAATTTTCCCTCCACAGGTACATGCCTGTAAATTAGGGAATTCGATTGCGCCCATGGGGGCGGTTCAGCGAAAAGACGGGGCGTGTTCCGGCGCAAACGTTCACTGTTGATATTTTGCAGTTTCAGAAAACAATTCCGCCACAGACCAGGAACTCCCTGGTCTAAAGTCTGTTGTGCAAATGCAGATGCTATTTTAAGGGCACATGCATAACCACAGGCCTGCATGAATGAATGCGTTGCACACCAATCTACAGACACCCCCGTGCACATACAGAAACATTCAAGCCTTGATAATATTTGTCCATTTCCAGGTTTTGTTCGTGCATTGGTGACCTAAAAATTTAGTAGCCTATATAGTACAACATCTACATGCAATATATTTACAACAACAACGCCTAATTATGACCTATTAATTTGGACAACTTTATACAGCCCTATAAAGGCTAAGTTTTGTTCCAATTTACCGTTGTGTATGGCTTTAAACATCGCGTGCGCTTTATAGGGATCGGCCGATATGCGGTTTTTACGTGTATCGGCATCGGCCGATAAGCCGCTGCATTCGCCGATAGTTTTTCCCGCATTATTTACATACAGACGTCCACAGGCAGCTCTGTGTTGCTGGAGACGCTGCAATTCACGTGCAGACTGCCCCTCCCCCATGAGCAGAGTGCTGAAATCCTGCTCTTCAAGACAACAGTAAACTTTAAACTTTCAAAGCATCTTTTAACTGTTTGACTTAGCTGAAATATTGCCATACACTTTGAAGGTGGAAGCAAGTTTGTGGGTCCAAATGGAAAACACGAATGATAGATAGGTAGGCTACTTTTTTTAATGCTTAATGATCGTTTATAGCCTAAAACTGCTTGCCATTGTATTTAGGGAGTTGCAAATAGCTAAGTTGTAGGCTATCCATATTCATGCGGTAGCTGTTACAAACACTGGTCATATGATTAAGTAGCCTAATGCCAACGTTGTTCCATGGTATTTGTGGGAGTTTTATTCAGCGACCACCTGGCTGAGTGTTGGAGCGTGTGGTGTGTGTGTGTGTGTGTGTCTCCCTCCCTGAATGCCTGTTCTATTAAACATGCTTGCCATTGTATTTAGGGAGCTGCAAATAGCTAAGTTGTAGGCTATCCGTATGCATGCGTTAGCGGTACCTGTTACGAACACTGGTCAATCATATGATTAAGTAATGCCGACGTTGTTCCGAGATATTTGTGGGAGTTTTATTCATCAACCACCTGGCTGAGTTTTGGACGCGTGTGGTGTGTGCGTCTCCCTCCCCCTCTCCCTTCGAGCGGGGCGGAGTTGCCATCGCAGTGATATCAGAGCTTTAATAATGAGACGTGTAGTTGAATAATAATTCGTGTTAACGTTTATCATGTACCAGACATACCGTGTATGCCTTACTTGTTTAGAGCCGTTTGCTAACGTTATAATTATCAGTCCAGTTCAATGGTGGTTCGTCAGCTACCAAACAGAAGTTTGTGTGTGCGTCTGGTCTGTCTCACTCAGTGGGACACACGCATCACAGCGATATGAGAGTGCTGCGCTACCCGAAGGAGAGATTTTAAAACTTTGAGAGATACGTTTTTATACCTTTTGACGTTGATGCCGTTTAGAAGAGAAACATCTGACACCACGTTATTTTCCTCTGCTGATTTATGTTCTGTGGTTGACAAATCTGGCAGCTTTTTTATAGAAAAATTGAAACCATGCAGTCTAAAATGACAAATCAAGCACTTTATTTCAATAGCTACTTTTCAGGCTTATTGTTTTCTTAAATTATTTAAATGTGTTGACAAAGGACATTTTGTGATGACTTGAAATATGTCTTATAATATGTCAGCAAGCAATGCATCATCAAGGCTGTGTTGTAAGATGTTGATGAAAGCATTTTGCACAATTAACCATATCCAGTGCACCCATCCATAAGTTCAATAAATGTTCCTTTTTTAAATTGAGACTTATAACATTTGTTATCATCATTTGTGTAATTATGTGTCATTTGTATGATGTAAATTGAGGGAGCAAAATAAAAGCAGTATCGGCTCCAAATATCGGCTCAAGAAAATCGGCAGCCTGTATCGGTCATCGGCTAAGGCTGATGGAAAAAAATCGGTATCGGTATCGGCACTAAAAAAATCCATATCGGTCGATCCCTAGCGCTTTAACATCATTTAAGCATTATTCCAGCTGCACTAAGGTTTTAAGCAGCATAATTTTGCCTACCTTGTTGTAGCCCATCTGAAATAACTCCAAGCTTTGTTATGTTCCCTCCATCCTTTCGTTATTTTTAAAAAACGTTTTATATCCATGATGGCCTTGAAGTCTTGAGTTAGTGAATTAGCTTAAATCAGCTTTTATGTGCTGTTAACCAGCAACCATAGATAGTACAAGAAAGCAGCAAGTATGGCTACAATTTCTGTAGTTTCTGCATCCATTCATTGTTATTCTCTTCCGCTCAAACAAATGTTGTGCGTGCATTAAGTTGATTATAACGTGTTTACAAACTCTACTTAACAGAAAATATTGTAAATAGCCTACTGTCATGCAGTTAATGGGATACTGTGCAGAGTTGAAAGTTAGGTCAACTTGGAAACTGTTTCTCGTTGTTGGTGGAGTTGCCTGAGGGTAAGGAGCCCGTGCTTGGCCGCCTGTGCTGCGCAACGCACACGTCGCTCCTCTCATTTATACATCGTAGTTCCCATTTCTGAAAACCATACATAATTTCAAAGAAAAATATTATCACTCAAGGGAAATCAGTGGGGTGTCCATTAAGATGTGAAAAAATAGGCATAAATCTAGCGTGCACATTTTCACGAATCACGGATGTATTGATGACATAAATTAGGAAATATTAGAGGACTTAAGGAGACGTGATGTTGAATTGCATGCCGATGCCATTTAACCCAAATGCCCCAGCGGCAGCACGGGAGAGTTCATTCATAACCTCGTGATTCAGTGAGAGTGATCCCAAAACATCGGAAAGTATGTCTTTGTGACAATTCTGCATTACATTTTGTCAAGAGGAAAAATCAATAGCTAACTGTTCCCAACTGAACAGTGATTATAGCGCTGTAAATGCTCCTGGCTGTACCTGGCAAATACGCCACCATAATAGCAATCAGCTATGGAACAAGCGTGCCTGTTGTTAAAGGGAATGTGAGATGACTCTCTGATTGGTTTATTGCACTTTACGCCCAAACCACACCCATGATTAATGTAGCTACTTCAGACCACCCCGTTTTAGATTTGCGTCGGGCGCAACAGTCAATTATCCCGCCGGTAAAATAGCATCAGCGCCCAAGATCCGCCCACAAAGTCACTTTGCGTTTTTGCGCAAACACACTTCCATTTCAGACCATTCAAATAGAGTCCATAGAGTGCTGGGCTCTGCTACAGGGCTCACTATAACTCCATGAGAGTAGAAGACATCTTTTCTGTTGCTCCCTCTCTCCTGCATGCGGCTGATGACTCACTAATCCACATCAGAGCGGTGCGGGCAGGGCAGAGCAGAGCAGGCCAGGGAAGGGCAGGGCCAATGTAAGGTCAGGCCTGAGGACCTCTGGGCACGCCAGCGCAGACTTCTACTCCACACCGCTCCACTCTGCCTTGATGCAGCAGAGGAGGGTGGAGATCGGTAGGGGTGGTGGAGGCGGGAGGCTGGATTAGACTAATAATAGCGCTGTAACCTATACAAGCACAGAGTGAAGTGATAATCTTATTTACCTGCTGTCTTTGTTGTGCTGGAGTCTATCGGGGGGCTTAGCGGTTTAGTCTTTTAGCAGACGCTTCTTGCCAAGTAAGTGAATTATGCAGCAGAGGTAGATGCATGTGGTGAGTGAACATTGACTGGACCACATGTGCCACACTGGGGACAGAACCTCTGACCTTAAGGGCCTGTGTCCACCAAATGCGTTTTTTACACCGATGGCGGCTATTTTCTATACAAATTCTATGAGGTTCAGCATTCACAGCACTCAGCGCCCTGCCGCCCTGGGTGGAAAAAAGCCCTCGGCGCTGACCCTTTTTTTTCCGCAGCGCTCAGAGTGCTGAGAGTTGAAATCTGTTCAACTTTTAGAACAGCGCTGGGCTCGTCAATGTCACTTCACTCTTGCTTTTTGGTAACCTAGCAACAATAAACACTTGACCAAAGCGCTCTGAAAAATGAGGTTGAGGGCGCTGTCAGCGCAAAAAACGCGATTGGTGGACACAGGCCCTAACTCTGCAGGCGCTATTAGCAAAGGATAGGCTATACTTCGGGTCACTACAAAACTACTCAAGTCAGTTGTTTGACTGAATACATTTTTATTGAGGGCCTTTATTGGTGTCCACTTATTTTCTGTGTAGTCTACTACAAACAAAGCTGACGGACTGTCCTGCAGAACACCCATAGATATATATACTGACTAGATGTCGCCTTGACTACTACTGCTGGAACGAATGCGTCAATCGAGACGCCATCTTGCCGCGGTGATCCACTCCTCTATAATGCATTAGCGTCAATCTAGGCAAAGATCTAACGAAAATAAAATCACCATAAATTGTCAAAATCTCAAGCAATTATCTGAGATTTTTATTGGGTTGTTCTAACTGACAGGCATGTATTTATGGTCGAGTCTAGAGAAAACTAAGCTTTTGACGATAATAAAGATACATTTTACCCGTCTAGCCCCATAGACTCCCATTCATTCTGCACTAGCTAGCGGCGGCCCCTAGAGGAACAATGAATGAACTGCAACCAGGTTCGACAATGAAAGTATACTGGCTCTCTGTAGACAGGCTCTGGTTGAGGCTACACACGTCCCGTTGACTCATGTAAGTTGTAATCTCACCAGAAGTTGCTGTAGATCTGTAGAACATTTACTTCCGTGCTTTAAAATGGTCTGCTACTACATACAGTCGTTACTTTTATAATCATGGGTTAATGCTTTGGGCGAATGAGATGTAGCTTAATTCACAAATGAAAAAGCCATGAGAAAGGTGATTTTCTGACGTTTCAACAACAAAACAGAGTTTGCCATCATTGTGAGTTCCGAAATTTGTCGCTAATTGCTAAAAAGGTTTTCTATTGCTGGGGATGGCCAAACGTCGCTAAATAGGTAACACTGACAATACGGGAGAACTAGTTTAGAGCTTCAGATCCCCGCTCCAAGATGGCAGCGGTGTTGACGCATGCTGAGAAGCAGAAGGCGACATCTAGTCTGTACAGTATATATATCTATGCAGAACACCAAGATGATATAAAAATATAGGAGTGTTCCAGCATTGACATGAGTTTATGTGAGAGTGGTCTTCATGGAACAAATCTGTGCTCAAAAATAGATAGGATAGAAGATAGAGATGCTTGTTTTAAAAAAAAAAAGTTTTTCGACAGGGCTGGACAATAAATGTCTTCCTCTGCTCATGACAGGCTGAGGCCTCATGGGAGCCAGCTGTGGAGTTTCCATGTCAACTACACTCGCTTGTGCACTCGTCGGGCATTGGTGGGCGTGTTTCAGAGTGTTTCTTGAGAGACGGTATTTGTTGACTGCTCATAGCAACAACACCATCACCACTGTCCCCACAGGAAACGTCAGAGAGGAAACTACCATCGTGCAATTACCTTACAGGGAATGACACTCGGGTAGGGTACACGTACACACACACACACACACACACACACTCCGCAACTCAGCAGTGGAGAAAACATTCCACCAACACGCAGTTTCCTTGACAACAACAAATATACCCTGTCCTGTTACAGCACAGAGTGAAGCTCTGACAAGTATTGATACTCTGAAGTACAACACTGACAAGCTTGTTTTCTTACTTACAGCTCTTTACACAAAGGGGCTACAGTAGTTCTCTTTTTTCATGTTTCACAAGCAGAAAACTGTCAATTTGTAAAAGATAGATAGATACTTTATTGATCCCCAGGGGAAAAGATAATGTCTTGATCAGGAACTGGGAGGTGTATCAAACTCATCAACTTTTTTGTTGTCAACTTCATGGCCTGAAACACATTCAGAACAAATTGGACTATAAACAACACACTTGGAACACTTTTGTTTTCAAGAGATTGAGTTTGAGTTTGAGAGCAGAGCCTCGTTGTTTACAAAGCCTTTTTGACTCCAGGTCTGGCTCTGACACGTCCATCCTTCCTTCGCTCTGTCAATACAGAGAGTGTTGACAGGCTAGAGTAAACACAAAGCTCCTGAGCCAAAGTCTGCAGGGCTCCGACCACATTCCTCATCTCCAGCAGATGTAATGAAGGAAGTGCCAGCTCGACAGACCGGCGACGGTGCTGGACTTCAAACTAAACCAGCAGCATTGCAATGGCATGATGTTGTTAGAACACAAACCTGTGTCACATTCTTATGATTTCTCATCGTGTGACTGTGAGTTCCTCCTCACCGACCTCGACTTGGATTCTAAAACTCCTGTCTGAGATTGAGGAGTCTAGTGCTGTTCCAGAGAGCCATATCGCCTCTCTCTCACGCGCACGCGTGTTGTGACGGTGCAGAATGCTAACCGAGCGTTAACACTTTTAAGGAAAACTTTTTAAGGAAAGCAGTTCGACAGTTTTGGATACCACTCCCCTCCCCCCCCCCCCCCCCCCCCCCCCCCTCTGACAGGGAATGGGCATCTGTCCTCCTAGCTGTCGGTGAGTGTCTCAGCTTCAGAGAGCGAGAGAGGCCAACACTCAAGTCAAGGGGAAGGGGAAAGAGTATTTTTAGAGTCAAGCATGCAGCAGGAAGATGACCAGGCACACAGCTCTGGACATAAACAGCTTACCGGTACACATTATTGTATTTTTGCAGGTATCTGATATAACAAATATTCATAACTAATTTTGGCTCACTGCCAATGTCAGTATCAGCAAATACATGTACATCTCATTTATTTAATTGAAAACATGAAGTCTCATCTGTACTCTATGAATTATCTATTACTCTTATTGTAATACAGACAAAACATGTCCTTTGATGTATTTTATTTGGACTAGATGTAAAATATACCACTTTTTTATTAATATTTTAATAATAATAGAGTCTAACTGTTATCCTACTAGTATTATGCTTCCCTGAGACCTTACTGACCAGGCAAATTGGCAGAAATATGCATCTATTAATGGCAATAATTAGTTTGTTTTTACCGATGTCATGACAATATTCTCAGCATTCCTATACTCTGTGTGTGTTACAAAGGCATGCTGCAGCAAGCGTTTTGGACACACACACCTACATTGTAGGTTTCTTCCTCTCTGTATCACTCTCTCTTCCCTTCACCTCTGTATTTCTCAGTACCTCTCTCTCTCCATCTTTCTCTCCTCTATTTGTGTCCTGCTCCCTTACAGGGGCAGCAGACAGAAGACAGCTCTCACCCCCCCCTCCAGCTCAATCAGGCTAGTGGTGGAGCAGCAGTGCTATTTGGGCTGTTTGACTGTCCTCCTAAGTGAAGTAGAGCATACATGCCTGCTGGTGTGATGTGGCTCTCCAACACTCTCTCTCTCTTCGTTCTAAAGTGTCCCATCTCTTCATGGCCTTAGGCTGCTGTTCTGCAGGTACATCCTTACATCGCAGCAGCCCAGCACACAAACACACTCACCTACCACCCCCCACACACTGGTCTACTTTTCCACACCACACCCCCCCCTACCCCTCACCCAACCACACACACACAGAGAACTGTGTTGTTTTCTTTCTTGTGGGTGATGCTGAGAAGCATTAATGGTCATCACTGCTCAGAACCATTGACAGCGGTCAAACCACAACCTTCCAGAGAATGAGCACATAGTTCTCTGAAACTACACTGGCCTACATTGCCAGCCTTGGTGACTTGGTGACCTGAGATCAATCTGAAGGGGCTGTTACATACTTGTTTGTAAACATTTAATATTAAACGTATAATCTTTTGATCCTGTGAGGGAAATTTGGTCTCTGCATTTATCCCAATCTGTCAATTAGTGAAACACACACAGCACACACAGTGTACACATAGTGAGGTGAAGCACACACTAATCCCGGCGCAGTGAGCTGCCTGCATCAACAGCGGCGCTCGGGGAGCAGTGAGGGGTTAGGTGCCTTGCTCAAGGGCACTTCAGCTGTGCCTACTGGTCGGGGTTCGAACCAGCAACCCTCCGGTTACAGGTCAGAAGTGCTAACCAGTAGGCCATGGCTGCCCACGTGGATGACACTACAACACTACCTCTTTGCGAAACAGTAATACATTCAGACAATAAATATATTGATACAATAACAATATAAAGCTCTAAATGAGCACTGATGATGCTTGCTGGAATGAATGAGAGAGGGATCGTACAGCATTACAACCATGGCACTAAGAAATGTATTGTACTTTTCCATCCAATCATTATGATGCAGGTAATTAAATAAAAATGCTGAGCAAATGCAATGGCTAGCGTTTTCCATTTTATGACTAAAATCTTCATTACAGCCAAGAGGGCGGCAGCAAGAAAACGGCTGTGCTGGTAAATGTCTATGATATCCTCTCTAATTGCATCTGAATTCTGCGTCTCTCTCTCTCTCTCTCATCATTATAGAGTGGACACTAAACAAACTAATTCTTGCAGGACATCAAGAAGACTTAAAGTATCCTGTCCTCTGCACAGAACATTGTAGAGACAATTTGATCATAAAAGTCTTTCTGTGTTGCCTGTCTCCTCAGTAATGTGTTTAAAGACCAGGCTGGTTGGTATATTGGTACAACAGAGCAGAATGACATCCACTCAGTGTGGTCTGTCCCCTAAGTCAAGCTAATTATCCTCTACATCTGTTCTCTGATCTATTCTATTACAGGGTCAAACACTGCACGAGGATTTTGTGTGTTTGTGTGTGTGTTGGGAAAGAATCCTGTGAATGTATCCTGTTTCCATGGACCATTCAAGCCACATTTTCCAGTAGTGCTGGCGGCACACTATGTGAGCCTGTGTGAGACAGCACGACTGCCTAAATTGTCTACTACTCTTTGCCATGTTCATCTCACAGTGTTGCGATGGTAGGGTCCCAGCTGCAACAGGCAGTGAGTTATTGCAGGCCTTCTCAGCCCAGGCAAAACAAATCCATACTGGTCACTTTTGTGGCCAGCAGGTTCAAGTGGATAAGCAGTTTCTCTCTCCAGCCACGTGTCAATGAAGCAGCGGTCAGGGACCATCAATCTTTCGTGTCCTTCCCCTCTCTCTCTCTCTCTCTCTCTCTCTCTCTCTCTCTCTCTCTCTCTCTCTCTCTCTCTCTCTCTCTCTCTCTCTCTCTCTCTCTCTCTCTCTCAGAGGCAGACGGTAAAGTTTAATACACCTCCAAATTAGGAGTAAAATGGGATGTTTAAGGTTACGATGTTACACTTGCCTCAAGTAATGTGTATTCAGTAAAGCACAGCACAGGGACTGAAAGAGCTGTCTTTTAATAGATGTCTCTCTCCGAGTCCCACAGCTCCAAAGCGCACAGGTGAAGATGTAGGCCATTCCAGCTCCATCCCAGCCGGGGACGGCGCAGTAATGGGGCTCATAAAAGGCAACCAATGACCTTGTGTCGCTCGCTCCGTGTAATATAGATCACTGTTACATCGAGGGAAACCTCCAGAGGAACCATTTCAATGCAAAGTGGCCTTTCAGTGCCGGCATATGGCGCTGTAGGCATACATGAATTCCTGCTTCTCTATTGAACCCGGAACGAGTTAACTGTTCATTATCGGTCCTTCTTTTGTTTGGGTCTCAGGTATCTGATGCATGATCAACAAAGCCAGTGCAAAAATAGAAGGATAAATCCAATTTACAGATACTGATGCAACTAACTATACTGATGCAACTAACTTTCATAGTCAATTAATCTGCCGATTATTTTCTTGATAAATCAATTAGTTGTTTGATCGATAAAATGTCCGAAAATTGTGAACAATAAAGCTCATTGTTTCCTAAAGCCCAACATTACAAATGCCTTCAAATGTTTTCAAAAGCCTAGTCCACATCAAAGACATGTAGTTTACTGTCATAGAAGATAAAGTAAAGCTGAAAATATTCACGTTTAAGAAGTTAAAATCAGAGAATTCAAGTTTTTTTCTTTAAAAATGAAACAAACTGATTAACCAATTAACAAAATAGTTGGCAATTAATTCAATGGTTGACAACTAACCGATTGTAAACTAGATGTACCGCATAGCGGTACAACATATGACCGCCGCTCAGTCCTATACATCCGTTCCGCGAAAATAAATCACACTTCAATTTGTCTCCATATTTTACTCCATCCCCCACTCTTGAAACTTTTGTGTATGCTTGTTTGGCATGCCTGAGTGTGTGTGTGCGGCTGCACAGAAAGTACCCTACTGGTGCTGAAAAGGTGAATAGATTGTAGAATAGCCAAAGAAGATGTAGAATTGTTATAAAACCTTTAAAATCTCTAAACAATCACAAGTAGGGCAGTTCATCACAGTTCATCCATTGCAACTGGATTGATGAAAGGTCACTTACACCTGTAGGCTACATTGTATTTGGGAAAAGCAAAAGGTATCAGCATAATGTTATTTATTTATTTATTTATTTATTTTTTATGTATTTTTAAACAAAAACATCTCTGTCAGTTCCATGCCGTTTTCAACAGCTATCAAAAACAAAGGTCATTTTTGGATGGATGGATTTTTTGTGAATGTTTCTTCTTCTACATAAGATTTTAGTCATCTTTAGTTCATGTAATACTTTATTGTCAATGCACAAATTAAATAACAGTAGTCTGAAACGTTATTGTTAATGCACAAATTAAGTAACAGTAGCCTAGTCTGAAACGAAATGCTGTTTTACATCTAACCAGTGGTGCAAATAACTGACATGTCCAAATGGGCCTTGATGAAATGCGTCGCTAGAGTGTTCATACACATTTTAACGGGCCAAAGTTGAAGAGCTTTTGTCCGTTATTGTTAGTGCAAATATAGGCTGATTCATGTTCCCTTGCATTGTTTAACTGAGGTCCATGGCTAGTCTGGCTTTCATCAGACCAAGCTCAATCTTTTAAGAAATCAAAAAATAAATAGCGGGCAGATCAGGCTGGGTTCACCTAGCCTAGTCCATAGGCACCCGATATTGTTTAATTTTCCGATTGAGATATACACGCTCTGGCTATTCTAAATGCAAAAATGCATCAGGGAGTTATGACAAAACGGTAACTAACAAACTAGATCCTAATAGAAAGCTGTTAGCTTCCCTAAGCTACAGGTAGGATTATAAGGTAGGCCTATTTACAACATAAATTGTCAATAGGCTATGCTGGCGACACAAATAAAATCTCCTTTGGAAACCAATGGCTTACGCCTTACAGTATCAAGCGGACTTAAACTGTCATATCGTGGCGAAAAGTTGTAATAACATTCACGCAGCTCCATGAGTCAAGGAAAGCGCGAATGAAGTAGCCACTTCTAAATGGGACCCACTACACAGTAGCTTAAGGTGTTTTGCTAAAGCAGCCATAATGAAATGAAGGTGTCATTGTTTGGATACTTCACACACACGTGCTTTTTAATTTCACAGACTACAACTACCAAGCTGTAATCAAAGCACATCGATTCCCCTCTCACACCCTGCACGCACTTAAAACAAAATAAACAGGCGTCTCAGTCTCACGCATGTATAGGCAAAACTGTATCAGACCGGTGTAACGTTGGTAAATCTTCCATTGCACAGAATGATTTTGTAGCACGTGCAATAAATGACAGTCGAAAGATACAAACAGTGCTGCTATACATTTGCTTGGTATAACCGCATTTATAGTTTTCTACAAATGCAATAAATCAAATGCCTCCATCACTCAACCAACGCTAACGGTAACATTACCTAGGTCCTTATTGATATTACAAGATTAACGTACCTGCAGTAAAAACCAAGCATGTCCGATAAACATCCTCAGATTTATTTAGGCTTCAAGAAGAAATGGGAATTACACTTCATGTGAACATCGTCCTATCCTTATTAGATGTTCGCTGCGGTAAATTACAGTCCTTGTATGAAGCGTCCATTGTTTTTTCCAACCCACTTTTAACTTCCAACAAAATTACGTCTCACTGCAACGATGCGCCATCTAGTGGACAAACGACTACTTCTCGCCAATACTGAAAATGCAGCCATGATGATGATGATGAATATTTATTTTGGCTTTCTTTTAATCCTACTGATTTTCATTTTTTACCGGGGGGGGGCAAATCACAAATGAGTGATTATGAGCCAGGTTGATGTGGGCCCTTGAGACCAACATACCATAAAAGATTCACAGAGAACTGTGTCTGCCCTACCCTCCTTTCGGGGGGTCCAGTCCAGCGGGGGGGCTGCAGATGAAAACGAAAAATGACGGTTCCATGCTATCCATGTGGGGGTACATGCCCACCAAGTTTTGTGTACCCCGGTCTTTCAGTGTCCCGGGAATCCTTGTTGGTGTACGTCACTAAATGTACACATAAATGATTTTATTGTAAGGCCCCCCATGAACGAAAGTACACAAAACTTGGCATGCATTCAGAGGGTGTCATAATGATCCTACACTTTTAATTTCGTGCAGTTTTGACCTTGTCAGCCAGAGATATTGAGATGAAAACACCTAATTTTTTGCTTTTTAATTTTTAACTAGGTGGCGCTATACATGAAATAAGTGGTAATGGGATGGGTTGACATGCCCCCTTAAGACCAACATACAAAAAAAAGGTGGACCTCCTAGGCCCTACGGTTCTCGAGATATTCACAGAAAACTGTCTCCGGCCACCTACAGGCCAGTTGGTGTATAGTAACATAAATTAATTTATTGTGTGGCCCCCCATGAACGGAATTCCACAAAACTTGGCGTGCATACAGAGGGTGTCATAATGATCCTACACTTCCAATTTTGTGCAGTTTTGACTATGTTAGGTCACAGATACCTTCAATTACACCACCTCATTTTTACTTTTATGTGTTTAACTAGGTGGCGCTATACATGAAATGAGTGGTTATGGAATGGATTGACATGGCCCCTTGAGATCAACATACAAAAAAAAAATGGTCCTCCTAAACCCTACGGTTTTCGAGATATTCACAGAAAACTGTGTCTGCCCTACCCTCCTTTCGGGGGGTCCAATTCAGCGGGGGGGCTACAGATCAAAACGAAAAACGATGGTTCCATGCTATCCATGTGGGGTTACATGTCCACCAAGTTTCGTGTACCCCGGTCTTTCAGTGTCCCGGGAATCATTGACGGAAATTTGGGCATGCGAAAAAAAAAAAAAAAAATCTGACTAAACCTATATGACCGTCGCTTCGCTGCGCGGCGGTCATAATAATTAATGCTCCCACATGCCACATGATAGCTATAGTTCATGCACGAGGACTTTGATTGTTTGAGATTTTGCACTTTCCACTTGGTCTGCCCTGCCCTTTAAATTAGGGCCAAATGTGCTATTCCCTGTGTGCTTCACTATCAACATTAGACCATATTCAAATTACAATCAGTCATTTCATCTCCAGACATCCGCTCAATGGAAATACACAGTGACCTGAGACCCGAGTTGAAAAGCTGGCTAAGTGAAAAGCTGGCTGAGTGAAACTGAAAGTAAACTGATGTGGTTCTTTCAAAAAGCCCCAGTCTCACATCTTCCTCCCCTTGCCCCGGAGATTCCTTGCAACCTTGTCATTAATCCCACGCAAGCTTGCTAAGCACGTCAGGGTGACTAATCCCTGGGCCCGAGCTTATCGAGCACATGGAGACGCACCTAATTGGCCCCGGCCACAAAATGACTCCCCTCATCCCTTTGGCGCAAATCTGCTGGGCACCTGGAGCCGCTTGGAGATGCTCCTCCAACCGACCGAGCGGCGGGGTT
The DNA here is from genome assembly GCF_018492685.1 of Alosa sapidissima. Taxonomy (NCBI): domain Eukaryota; kingdom Metazoa; phylum Chordata; class Actinopteri; order Clupeiformes; family Clupeidae; genus Alosa; species Alosa sapidissima. Next base: position 6,225,441 of record NC_055967.1, read on the forward strand.
AACCGTGGGCGAAACCGCAGATGTCTGGAGAGAGAGCGATCGTGGGGATAAACAGAAGATTTGGGGCACCTGCCCACACGCCAGTGACGCCACATGTCAGACCGCAGCAGGTAGCCTACTTTCTGCGAATGTGGGCTCACACAGGCACATCCATTTATCAACTCCTGCAGAGGTAAAGTTAACAGGAGGAGATGGGGGTTGGGGGAGAGAGGTTCGCTACAAAAACTTCAACCTCAAATTTTATGAAAGGTAATGAGAGCAGCAGTGGAAGAGCAGTACTGCTGACTGCAACCAGGCGCGGGAACACGATAGCCAACACCAAAACAATCGCAGGCGATAAATCCAATGTCCTATTCAAACAATGCCCTTTTTTCCTCACTGTGCAGCAATAAAACATTTTCGTGACAGGCCTCCAACCTTACAAGTCTAAGGGGAGACTTTCTGGAGTGAATGCGGTGGAAAAAGGCCCTCACAGGCGTGAAAGGTGGGGGTGTTGGTGGTAGAGGTGGTGAGGTGTTGAGAGTGCGGGGGTGTTGAGGGTGTGAGGTCCGCTGCACTCGTTCTTTGCACGGACTGTTCTCGGCATGTCGACACGGAGGTAACTGACAGCGAATAACATCCGAGCTGACAGGTTATGAATCGGATGGGACAGTTCGGGGTGGTGCGTGCCGCGAGAGCAGCCAAGGCTGCTGCCGGGCGTGTGAGGAAGGGATGGGTGCGGAGAGCTGACTTAGCCTTGTGCTGTGTGAGGTGATGCAGCCGCTACACATTACGTTGTGGTTTTTTTCCCAGATACGTCTAAAACAATGACCACTCTGACTTCAGCCAGTACATTTCCTGCAGGCAATATCTCAGATGTTTACAATACAAGCACTTAAAAGCAAAGGGAGAGCTTTTTCTTGACAGGACAATAGCGTGGGACTGGTTTTATATATTTTTTAAATGTCTTTTGGAACATTTGACCTCCACTTGAAACAGCTAGCCAACACCCCTATTCAGAGGGGCCAAACAATGAATGTGACCAGAAGACTGCAGAAATTAATGGGGTGCTTTTTTACAATTGTTCCAGAATTCCCCAGCCATTTTTATCAAAAGCAAAGATTTGACAACTTGACTCCTATGGTTTCCTGCTAGAAATAATGATATTTTCTTCATCAACAAAATCCTGACCAGTGTTATCAGAAGGAGTGTTATCATTTGGGAGGCTAAGTACAAACGTAGCAGTAAATTCTGTGCTTTTGAAGCCTGTGGTGCTTTTGAACTTGCAGTTCAAAATGTGAACTTGCAGTTTTATACAATGTGCTTTTACAATCGTGTGAGCTCTTCTCATCACAGGGTGGCTAAGTTAAACCAGGCCAACTAAAACACTCCATCCCTCTCCCCAAAGTTACATGTATCTTTGATGCTGGGTGTACACAGGTTTGAGCTGATAGACACAATCTATCCATTCACCACGTACTGTGGTCAAGTCAAAGACCCTGCTTGAAAGCTGACATTCAAAACTCAAAAATGTCATTGATTTATAGATTATTGTTGACTTTTCTGATATGTAAGGGAAAAAAAACAACTCTGTGGAGGGAAAGAGTGTAAAGCTAAGTCCCAGTCTGGACAAAGGTGGCATTTGAGCTCAGCCTGTGTTTGTCTCCACAAATACACGTTTTATCCCCTTAGCTTTGTGTGCGGCCTTCGGACCTGGACATCCTCTCTGAGTTAATGCCGCGAGGTCAGGCAGGCTTTCGCTTTCTGCCCACGCGTGTTAAAACCGTGTGGCTTACACAGGCAGCGGCCGACGCCCTCCTACTTCCTTCAGACTTCCTGCTAAGCAGAAGCGGGAGCCAGTTGACAGTTGGAGTTGTCACCACACACCTCCGGGGGGGTGGCAGGGGCACACTTACATTATATAATTCACAAGCAGCTGTCTGACCCTTCATGTGAGGGCGTGTGTGTGTGTGTTTGTGTGTGTATTTTCACTTTCTGTGTGTGTATGTGTGTGTGTGTGTGTGTGTGTGTGTGTGTGTGTGTGTGAGTGAGTGAGTGAGTGAGTGTGTGAGTGAGTGTGTGAGTGAGTGAGTGTGTGAGGGTGTGTGAGGGTGTGTGTATTTCACTTTCTGTGTGTGTGTGTGAGTGCAAATTTCCCTTTCTGTGTGTGAGTGTATGTGTGTGTCTTTTAATAGAAAGTGACTTTCTGCTTCGGACAGCTGGAGCCATTCTGGACGTTCAATAATTTCTAATGTGATAATTTATTCATTTAAAAAAGGTAGTGTGGCGATCACATGGGGATGATGTCACTGATGATGTAACTTGTTGTCACTGAATAGTGACAGGCTATGAGCTTTCCCACTCTTTCTTTCTTTCTTTCTTTCTCTCTCTCTCTCTCTCTCACACACCCACAAACACACACACAACACACACACACACACACACACAGAGGCAATAACAACTGAATACACATCTGCACAAACAGTCTGACGGCCAAACTGGAGGACTCCCCACCTTTCCCTTGTGAAGTGAGTGGTGAGTGGTCCAGGGGGGATCTGGTGTGTGACAGTGCTCTCCTCTCCCTGAGCCAAACACCAGAGGAAATCCAGCGGCGTAATTGCAAATCCAATGAGGAGGCTTCGCCACAGCGGAAGGTTAGGGTCAAGCACACAAACTCAGCTCGCATTAGCAAAATAACATCTGATGTTGCCAGGAAGGGATAAGAGCCTCCCTCATCTCTCTATACCCACCCCCCCTCTCCTCCTCCTCCTTCTCCACCCTCGCTTCTTCCTCTCTGGCCTGACCATGGAGAGCAAAGCCATCTGACAGTAACAGCGCACTTCATCAGACATCGATTTCCAATGGCTACCTCTCACTTCCAACAAACCTACGCGCAAACAAGCAACATGGCTGCCCTAACCACTGATCAAACCTATGCAAATGGACAAGACTGGACTGGGCTCGGTCTGGGCAGCAAGCCACGCGGCCGGCATCTGGGTCCACTCTCTCTCTCTCTCTCTCTCTCTCTCTGGGGATTCGCCCTTTATGACAAAAAAGGGGAAAACTATATGAAGTGCTTAGTTCCTGAGAGGCCCCAGGACAAGACGCTTTGCTGATGTCAAACATCATCCGTTTCCAGCGCTGAGCCAAGGCAGAGAGTTCAAATACATAAAGTAACCCACACGGATGACCACAGAGCAGCACAGACTTCCTCCCTCAACACTGGGAGTGAACACTGTTCTAATTTAACATTAACATTAGCACTGCCGAGTGGGGCATGAATCGCCCCAATCCAACATACTGACAATACACATATACCCAGAGGGGGAGAGAGAGGGGGAGCGAGAGAGAAAGAAAGCATGCAATGATGATAGTACTAAAGTGCTAAAATGAAGATGACATGCTCAAACACGCAACCTTGTGTCCTTGACAAGGCATGTGGGGAGGAAGGTCTTTCTAATGGGTTAGGGAAATCCAACAGTGTACACCACACTGTCAACACACACACACCCACTCCCCTACACACACACACACACACACACACACACACACACACAAACACACACACACACACACACACACAAACACACACACACACACACACACACACACACACAAACACACCTCTGACACACACACACACACACACACAGACACACACGCACACACACACACACAGTTCCTCCTCTGCTGTAATCTTCCCCTCCTACCTCAACTGCGTGTCCTCTCTCATAGGTGCTGTGTGCCAGTAATAAGGGGTTATTTTAACGGCACTTTGAGCACAGAGCTTTACTGAAAACTGCCCCCAAGGGCAGGTCTAGTAAGAGCTGTCTGAGCAAGGCGTCTCTGAGTCTACAGACACTACTGCCATATATAACACAGTAGTATAATTACCTCACACATTAGCAAAGAGGAACTGACAAATATTAATATGACAAAATGGATCCTTCCTCTTTTTACAAAAACTTACAGAAGTATTACACATGCAAGACAAAACGCACAATACTGTACACACTGTATATGGATTTATTTAGGGTTTTTTCCCCTGGTCTTTAAGGTACTGAAAGAAAATATTTTGTATGTCAATAAAAAACAGAGAGAATACATGTATAAAGAGATCAGAGTGTGTGGCTACTCTGTTTTGAATTTGATAACCTCCAGGCCAGCACCCATACTTGAGTGTACATTCATCCTCCTCGCTTTTGCATGTCAGTAAGAAACAAACACACCTTGATCTGTTCTATCTGTTTATTCCTGTCTAAGCCACTATCTGCTTATTCCTGTCTAACCAACAGGCAGTGTTATTACTGGAAGTTATTTTTGGAATAATAGAGAAGTGAGGAATGGAAAGCCGCTTCAGCCCAGTTTCTTTTTAGTATCCAGCTTATTTCCTGTTGTGATTAAGACCCAGGATGTGGGCTATTAGATAAGACGACCATCCAGTTCACTAGGACCATGAGTAGATTTGCCCTCTACACAAGCTCAAAACAGACACATCCACATTGGACTCGAAATAGGTCCAGGTAAATGGACCATAGGACCATCAGCAATCCAGACTAGAAACAATAACTGGTGGAATCTAAATGCATGGGCTAAAAAACACACACAGAACTAAAAAGAATGAATAGACACACACACAAACAAACAAATTCAGGCCGACCACGTCAGCAGTGTTTAAAACTGGCGTATACTAAGACTGCTCTTGGGGTAATTAGGGTCTGCTTGTTAATAAACTCTCGTTCATAAGCCTAGGTGATGTCAGGCCTCCATATTGACCTAAATAACAGAGCAAAGCCACATGCCGCTAAAGTAGCTTCTCAACTCAAACTGTCAACTGCCATTACTGCAAAGATCATCCTTCTTCAACCTACCTTCGGCGCTAACTTTTCAGGTCAGGCAAACACGTGGTGCAAAAAGGGGACTTGAAAACACACAAGAACTCACAAGGACAGCTTACCCAAAGAACCTGTTTTCATCCCACCAACCAAAACATTCAGCATAACTCATATTCCGCACTTGGGACTGGGAGTTTGCATTTGAATAATAAATACCTCAGCTGTTTCAATGACAGAGTTCATTTAAATTAAATTTTTGAACAAATAAAGCAGAATTAAGATACAGGGTTTTAGGGTGTCCAAAACAAGAGAATTATTGAATTACTATTTACCATGCCTGTTTCTGGAGGACATAAAAAAAAACATTAGATTCCTTTTGTTTTGACTTTTGATTGGGACAGCCAAGGGCTGGATCGTTGAGTAATTCAAATAGACATAATTGTAAAAGAGGTTTATCTTGGTGTCTTTCGGCAAGATTTTTTTTTAAATACTACAATTTATATCATATAATAACAATAACTGCGTCATAAAATAATCAGACACATCATCAATAATTTGTTACAGATGTTTTGAGTGGCTTGATTACCTCCTCTTCCATATCTGACATGGAGCCAAGCTGTCTTGAGAATGTCTACTCAGTGTACTTCCCTTATACGGATAAAAGAACCTCAAGCTAAGACAGTACACGGTGTTGCTGTGGAACAGTACCATAGGAATAGATCAAGAATAGAACTGGGAACAAGAATACAACAGGCAGCACAGATCTGAGCTCCTCCTCCTCCTCCTCCTCCTCTCTCTAGCCCTGAGAGCTGTGTCGTATTGAGTTATGTCCCAGGTCAGTCTACACTTCCACAGGGCAGTGACCCACACCACAGCTTCAGTGCCAGGCTGGGCACAGGGCCCCAGCTTATAAATGCATCGCAGTAGCAGTGTGGCGCATCCCTGCTATTTTAATCCCCACACTGCACTTCCACTGCACACCTGGCTACACACTGACTGCACTAGAATGCATACGCACGCACACACACACACACACACACACACACACACACACACACACACACAAACAGCCAACACTTTCGGCTGTGCCTCTCTCCCGTCATCTCATAGGGAATAATGGCCTGGGACAGGGGACAAAACACTCATGAATATGCCATTATTGCTATTGTTTTGTGCAGTCAGCCTTGCTTTCCCTCAGCTTTTGCGCTCGAGCCAGCAGCACAGACACCCGTGCGATAGTGCCATAGTGCCATAGTGCCATAGTGCCATAGTGCCATAGTGCCATAGTCAGCGCTCCGTGCTATTTCTGCCCTCTCACAATTAAACTCACCATGAAATGACTGGCTGCTGCATCTCATCTCATAACAACTACTACAGCTGATTATCACTGAAAGCGCTACAGTAGCATATTGGCTATCCCCCTCCAAAGAATTGACAGCCTTTAATATGTCGATGCTTATGTAAACGTCACTTTGGCTGGACATGATTAAAAAAAAGCACATCTCCACAACATTGTACAGCAAGATAGGCAAGGTTAAGAGATGGCAGGTGGTAACACAAAACTAAACACTCCTTGGATCTGTAAACATACTCCTTTCCTCGGCAGATGAATTCCAATAAATCTTCGTATCATTTACAACAGAGCATAGTGGTGGAATCAAACCGAAAACTCAGATGCACACAAAAGCCCAGATAATTGCAGAGTTTAAACAAGAGCTCGCTAGGTATACCTTTATTGAGTCAGAGGAAAAGATAGATGATCCACAGAAAAATGAGAAGAGCGACTATCGAAAAACAAAGTAGGATGTTGCATGCAGTTTACAATTACAAGAAAAATCAGGCTTGACAGACATTAGCCTTTTAGGCCTACTTCCCACAACAGCTTGAGAGGCGCAATAAATCTCATCCGCAATTTAGGATAGGTATGATTAAAAAAGTCATCAACATTCAAGAAAAGCAATCTTGTTTGGGTGTAAGTTCCACAATTTCCTTTTTCCCAATGCAATGTGCCGCTGTGTGGATTTAAAGGTCTTAAGCTCAGTGGGGCTTAACTCTCTGTTTGGCGAAGATAGAACTTGACACTAAAAATACGGCCCCGACCTAACCTTCAACGGGGACCATTTAAGGACAAAAGATCTCTAGGGAGAGACAGGCCAGGCCAGTCCTCTCCCCCCATCCCCATCCCTCATCCTCCCCCCCAAACAAATCTGAGATATGGATCTGTGACGAGTAGCGCTTTCCCAGCCTGCATCCAGTGGACCGGAGAGGCTGGAACGGCTGAGAAAGCACAGACCCCAACGGTAACGGCAAGCACGCCCTTGCAGGCAGATGTTCCCCTGACACAGCAAAAAATAAAATAATAAACAAACAAGAGAGATGTTTACACATGGTCCACTATCATGACATGATTATGTGACCATGCAGTTTCTATTATACAGTACCAACGCAGAGAGAAGAAGAAATGGTCAGATCTGAAATGAGAAAACAGCAGCAAGAGCAAAACAGACTCACTGAGCAGTCTTATTAATACTTGGCAGGCACAACTCAAATATGAAAGTCTTTAAAAAGAATGTGTTAGAAACAACACAAACTGTGTTGTCCCTATCTGGACATAGAGATGTGTTAAAAACAACACAAGTTGTGTTATTTTCAAAACATTCGTTTTAGGAGTGTGGAGACTTAATAATGCTACTGAAGAGCCTGTACAGTAAAACTGTAAAAAACATTCTCACACATTGTAAAAAAAGCTCAATATACCCACAAACTAAATACGTCTATCTTTAAGCAGCCATAGCTACTGTATGCAGATAGGGCAAACCAAACATGTCACCAGTTATTTGGGACTAATGCATGCTGGGGCACTGGTCTGCTTACTATTTTCAGAGCAAATACAGCCCTATATGGTCTTTGTATATGCTGTAGGCTGATGGTTTGCAATTATTTTAATGGTGCATCCACTATGGTAATGATAGTGTTTCAGCGTAGCGGGGTCGCATAAACAGGTCTGATGTGTTTGCAAACAGCCCAAGCAGTGATGTGGAACAACTATGTCGGTTGCCTTCCTGCCTACTCAGGCTGGCTAGGGTTTGGGGGGGGGGGGGGGGGGTTGGGAAAGGAGTAGGGAGAGTAAAATGTCAGGGAGTGAAAGAACTGGGATGAGAGGGGGTGAATAGCATAACTGAAGAATGAATGAAAGCGGGAAGTCAAGAAAAATGACAAAAAAAGGCAAAGAATGAGGCAGGATGACGGAGATGCAATTTGATCTGGCCTGGCTCCTGCTCCCTAGCCTCCCGCTGGGCCCCCCGAGTTCTCAGCGTGGCTTTCCATTCCTGGAGAGGCCCTGGCTGAGTGCAGAGCGCAGAACACAGAGCCAGGCACTGGCCACAAAGCTGAGAGCGCCTGGGACAGTCAGGGCCCCACGACCGCAGTGCTCTCCAGCTCAAGTGCTCCCAGCTGCACTTCTCAGAGGAGAGGAGAGGAGAGGAGAGGAGAGAGGGGGAAGAGGGAAGGAGGAGAGGAAAGGAGAGAGGGGGAAGAGGGGAGAGGAAAGGAAGCAAGATGAGAGAAGAGTCGTGGGGAGGAGAGGAGAGAAAAAAGAAGAGGAGAGGAGTAGAGAAGAGATAAGGAGTGAAGAGGAGAGGAGAGAAGAGAGAGGGGGGGAAAGCAGGCGACGATCTGGCTGCAGCTGCCACCGGCTGCCTCTCCTTCAGCAGGTGGTCTGGCCTAATTGCCAGGGCAGGCAGGCAGGCGGGCGGCTGTGCCAGTGGCGCGTGTCCAGACCCTTCCCGGATGCAGCCGAGTGGGAGGAGGTGCACACCAATGGCATCACACATCTGGTTAGCATAGAGCCTGTCCTCCATATACTCGCAATTAGACGCTGATAGTGCCACTTCCAAAGGAACCAGGACCCTGTTCTTGTTTGCCAATTGGCAGGGCTGCGATAGAGATACAGGTAGTTGATGGGAGCCATCATCTTTTTTTTAATCAGAGGCCATACAAATAGGAATCATCGGGGAGTGGGCTGAGAGTAGGATGCGAGGATGATGTATTGCGTACCTGTGATAGCTTCCAGCAGATAAACTGCCTGACACAATATTGATTGTGTCTTTAAGCACCGCAGACATATAATCCTGCCATTTACTTTGAGCAGAGCGCAGTGGACTAAACAGCGGTTCGCAACCTGAGCTTTTACTTCCACTCTGATGCATTTTAAAATGCGATACCCTGCTACAAATGGACAAAACAGCCATTCCTCAGCTTCAATGTGGCCGGACTTCGCTCATGACACAAAGCCCCAGAGAGCAGAAGAGACTCCGGCCTAGCCTAATAAAAGTTGACTCAATTGAACAAACTGATCGTTTGTAATAATTACAGCTGGCCCTATCGATCCGTGTCCATTTAATTAAGCAATCTGCTCCGTCTCTCCCCGCGTTGCACCGCGGATGCGCCAGATAAAGTGCTGAACATGCTACTGGGTAATCCTGGGAACCCGCAGAGCCACTGCTTACAGACCACTCAATCAATGCGGTCAGGGATTTGCCCTAATGCCTGGAGAGGGAAAGTGGATCGGCAGGCTTTTCAGACAACCATCGCTCCACTCCGCAATGCTAAAGTGAGCAGCAGGGGCAACGTGACACAATCACACTGTGGGACTGTTTGGAGTTGTCCGAGAGAAAAAGGGGAAAATGCAGGCTTTTTGTTTTCTTTAATTTGTTTTGTTTTCTTGTCCTTTCTCCTCCTGTTCAGGCCGTGGCTCTACTGTATAAGTAAAGGGTTAGAGAGATTCTGTGAGCTCCCAGAGCGCTACGGCAGCTGCATATTTCCCAGCAGGCATTGGGCCAAAGATGGAGAGCAGAGGCAGCCTGGGAATCCCTGACTGACTGACAGACTGCCTGACTGACTGAGTGAATGACTGACTGACTGAGCATCGCAATCCAGTAGAGGGCATGGGGGGAAAAAAAGACAAACACGTGTCTCCATGGAAATGGCCTACTGATGTTGTTAGGTTTGTGATGCTGCTGCTCACCCTTCCCCCACACACACACACACACTTCACTCAAAAAAAAAATCCCTTTTTTTAATCAGCAGAGACGGGACATGACCCAGATTAGCGGCGGGTTTGCTAGGGGGTGAGTATGGCAGACAGGCTGGCTGAGGGGAGCAGGGAGGCTGCATGGAGGGTGATGGACTCTCCCCCCTGTCCCTGTGTCTGCTATACCAGGCACCACGACTTCCTCGAAGGCTCAGACAAAAAGGCTCGATCACAGCGAGGAACCCAGTGACCTAGCAGGACAGGCAGGCAGACAGACAAGGCCGATACAGGGGAGAGAGGCTGGAGTCCTGGCTTTCAAAATGTCATGTCTTTTTGTCTAAATTGTTCCTGGTTTTAGACCCCCCCCCCCCCCCCCAACACACACACACACACACACACACACACACAATTTTATTTAGTTCATCTCTCTCTCTCCTTCGCTCCCCTCTCTGACTTTGCAGTGTTGTTCCTGAGGTGGAACACGATAAGGAGGATGTGATGGGGGGGCCTGTGGGCCTGAGGAAACAGTCCTGCTGCTCGCGCCAGTGAAGTGTCAGGCCCTTAGGGTCTCTGTCCCTCTCTCTCTACAGCTCCTTGTTCTAGGCACCAGCCCTGACCCACTTCAAAGAGCAAAAAAGGGGTAACCCATTTTAAGGGCTTCTCCCCCAAAACCCAACAACCGCACCCATCACTCTACCTCCCCCTCCATTCTCTCTCTTAACATCTGCGTAGCTCTCTCTCTCTCTCTCTCTCTCTCTCTCTCTCTCTCTCTCTCTCTCTCTCTCTCTCTCTCTCTCTCTCTAGCAAGCTGTACAGTACAGCTGCCACGGTGGTACTCATCTGGAGTTAGCCTAGCGTACCTCAGCATCCAGGGGCAGAGCTCCTGAGCATAGGGCTCAGGAGCTCTACCCAGGGTGGGGGGGGGGGGGGAGACTGGTACTTGGGCTTCATTTCTACAGACAGATGTTGTGACTTGGGTACCCACATTCAGAGTATGCTGTTTTCTTTTCTGCTGCCATGCAAGGCTCTGCATCCAGGCCACATCAAAATATCAAGAATAATCAGACTGAAATTAACATCACTACAATACTGTCTGACAAATTACAGGAAGATTACTGTCCAGCAGGAGCATTTACCAATTTGATGTTAATAATTATACAATAATTACAATATTACACAACCAAATTGTATTACACAACCATATTTCTATTTCCTGCCTGGGACAAGGGATCAACTTAATGAGAACAATGACTACACCCTTTGTAATATAAATGCCCATCCCTGTCATATTGACCTCATTATGTGTTTCGGCTCATATTATAGGCAATGATTTGCTCAGTCCACAGTGACACTGGGGAAAAGTTATTGAGGAATAGCGCTGTGACTCTAGGCCAGTGGGCCAAAGAGAAATGATCTCTGAGCTCTGGTTACACCGCTCAACTGCAACCTCGGATTTTACACAGCCATCCAGTCAGGGTGACAAATTCATGGGGCCATTTGTCATTTATTCATGGCAGTTCATATTGTCACAGCCATACCCTTGAGGCAGATGTCATGGTGAGACAGACATCTCTTTCCCTCCTATAAATTCTCACTTATTCTCTCTTTGTCTCTCCCTCTCTGTCTGTCTTTCTGTCTCTCCCTTTCTCTCTCTCTCACCCTCTCTTTCCATCGCTCTCTCTCTCCTCTCAATTCTCACTTATTCTCTCTTTCTATCTCTCTCCCTTCTTCCTTCTCTCTCTCTCTCTCTCTCTGTTTGTCTCTGACTCTCTCTCTCCTGCCTCTCCGTCTCTCCCCTCTGTTTGAGGATAGAAGCCCAGCCGGGTGGGCAGAGGCGACAGCAGATCCAAAGACGCTCAAACGAGATACACTGAGACTTAGTGGCACCATCTGACATTTGACTAAGAGCCCGTTTCCAAGCTGCCAGACACGGTCTGCAGCAGTCGAGCTCTGCAAAGGCCAGCTGCCTCCCCAGAGCTCCATCCAAATTCACTGTTCATGACCGATGTCACATTTCTCTGGGACCGATTTGTGAGAGCGCAGAGCAGGAACTGCTCATTTTCTGCACCAATAACAACTCCGATGTCTAAAGCAATGCATTGTGGTATTGCATTTGGGTTTTTCCTGAGGCCACAATGGCTGTGGTGTCCTTTCCACTGTGGAAACTGCTGGGAATTCTGAAAGTGGGAAAACTGAATATACTGACACCATGGCAATTACTGTAGGCATGGAGAAAAGAAAATAGCATAATCATGTATTATCTAACACACAATTGTTTGTGCTTAGAAATTCTTCACAGTGCATCCATGGGCAAAATAATATCTGACACAATGTCTGTCAACAACAGGTATAATGATGAGGTGTTATTTTGAGGCAATGACAACTGACAGACATCACTGAAGTCGATTCCAGGATAACAACTTTACTGCTCCTTTAACTACAGCTGCGGGGAAAAAGAAAAAGGCTGTTTAGATATATTTAAAATTCCACCAAAGGCCAGAGGTCCGCTAATTCTACCTAAAGGCTTATGAAGCCACTAACAAGCTGATGTTCTAGATGATCCTGGTAAACAGGTGCTTGCCATGGACGTCTAGTCTGTTAGCCTGTTTGTTAGCGCTAGAGACAGTTGGCAGGTGGGTGGGACAGAAGGCTGAATGGATACTTGTCCTCTGAGTGACCACACCCAAGTAGTTGGTCAACCTCTAAAAAAGCAAAACACTGGAAAACACCATTTAGAATCTAATCCTTGAAGAAGACACTATAGGTGCAGAGTTTAAGTGGCTTATAAACACAGCCCAGTCGAGGCTACTGAGTCACATTTAAGGTGGGCATGTTGACATGCCTCTGAAGGACCCGTGAAACACCCACAGCTAAAGAGGCATTGGCTAAAGACAGAAAGAGACAGAAACACAGATAATACAGACAAACAGACAGTCAGACAGTCAGACAGAAAGAGTTGTAAAAATGTACCATTTGTGTAAACGTCATACATGTTCCATTCTGTTCTTATGTCCTGTAATGATTATTTATTGTATTTTTTTGCGTGCACCAAGTGGAGTAGCGCTCCTAATTTCGTTGTATTGTAAAGTGCAATGACAATAAAGGCATTCAATTCAATTCAAGACAAAATAGCTAGCTATCCAAAGAAAAAATTGTTGGAGATGGAGACACACAAATAAGGTATTACTTAAGCACCAGGCCTCACTGGCAAAGCTAAAATTCCCACTGAGGCACTACAAAGTAACTGGGCACTTTGACCGCTGTTGACATGGGATGAAAGCCCTAGGTACAGTAACAAGGCTACCGCTGTACTGGGTAAACACTGCAGCCAGGCACACTGCCACTGAGGAAGGAGGGGAAAAAAAGAGGCTTTGCAGGACTGAATAAGACGATTGTGATTTCTGTGCATCAGCTGTAGGCCGTCCCCAGGCCCCTCTTAAAGCCCAGGCAGGGGAGAAGACTTGAAGCTTTGTCTCCCTGCCTACCTCATCCCCGTCAGCAGGGTCTGCGTGTCGTTTCGGTTTGGCGCAGCGCAGGATGACAGGGCACAGAGCGGGCGGTGGGGTGGGGGGGGGGGTGGGGGGTTGTTGGACTGGACAACAGTACAGCACAGCATGATATGTTCACAGGCCAGGGGACAACAGGGACAGGCCAAGCATTCTTTACTGGGAATGTGCGTGTGTGTGCGTTCTGCCCCGAAACCTCAGCAAACACATGAAACATTCCGAAAACACACACACACACACACACACACACACACACACACATATTTCTGCGCATAAAACTTATAAAACTGAACTTCATAAAGAGATCATGATCATGGTATATGCCACCCTTTCCATTTAGATCTTCCATAGCCCTGTCAATCAACTCCAGAAAGGCTTTTGAAGAAAAACGTTTTTGATAAGTTACAACATGTTAGGGTTATCTTCCATTAGTGTGTCAGAGAGCATCAAATGTGGTATGGTTAATTAGATGTCAGGAAGAGCAGATACTGTACATCATGCTTATAACCCTGCCTCCCTTAAAACATTAATCAAACATTAATTATTGCCCATTTTCTAGATCCACTCCTCACGCACCCAGCAGCAAAGAGGGAACACTCTTAATTAGGTTCCTCGTGGAACAACAAACTCGCACTCACACACACGCACCTCCAAAACTAACACAGTCCTCTGAGTCCACTCATAGGCGTCATGTTACAGCACATGACCGCTGGTGTTAAAAGGCCTGTGAAGCAAAGCAGAATGAAGTCCTTCGGGTGGGTGTCATGCATTATTGAGTGCCATAGTTCAACCCCCCCACCCCCCCCACCCCCCCCCCCGCTCCACCCTGCTTCATGTACAGTATATCTGTATATTTATGCAAGCGACAGTCTGTGGGGACGTGCCAGAATTAGAAGTGGACCGTAAAAGGTCAGAAAGTGCTGGGAACCAAGTGCCTGTTGACTCAAGGCCCTTTTCTTTAGATTTGTTTGCTTTGGACAGGAACAAAAAGAACCAAACAAAAAAACAAAACAAAACAAAACAAAAAAAAACATGGAGTCTAGACATGGAAACAAGTTATCTTGTAAGTGCTTTGTTTATCAGTGCAGTGGCAGTGTATGAAGCAATCCTAGTCGGCAGGCTAATTTTAGCCTGAGGTAAGGGGGTCCTGACTTGCCAATCCACCTCAGCAAATGCGCACGCTTACAGTGTCTGTTTGCACTGTACATACTGTACTTTATGTTGAGCTGTAACAATACTCTCCAGCAATGTGTAGGGCAAAAAAAAAAAAAACACATAAAAACAAAAATAGGAGTATCAAAGAAGTCTGCAGGGAGCGGTTACTAACCCACTGTTCCACTTTGCACCAGGAGCGAGGCACTTGAACAGTTGAACACTCTCGACTGTTTTTATATTTGGTGCAGTACAGTAGCTCCTCGGAGTCGCGGAGAGCTGCAGGAGCCCGCTGGTGGGAGTTGTTTTTCGTAGGGGCCGCAGTATGTGCGCACGGCTGGGGCCGTCCAGACCCACCTCATTGCTGGCTGGTTGGCATTCCAGGCTCACTCTGTAATTACCGCCCCACTCCTACATCTCTCTCTCTCTTTCTCTCTTTTTTTTCTTCTCCATCTCCCTCTCTCTCGCCCTCTCTGTCTCTCCAGTCCTGCGAGTGCATTTTTAACAGTGCTCGGTTGCCAGTGATGTAATGCTCTCATGTGGCACGGGGCAAACGTTAAGCGCTTCCTGGCATGCCTACTGACTGACTAAAAACCCCCCCCCCCCCCCCACCCCTTCAGCAAAGTGTCTAGATAACTAGATAACACAGCTGTCCTGTCATTCTAATTCATTCATTCTGCCAATGAACAACATGACTGGTAGATATTTCACTAGTGCTTTCAAAATAAGAGAAAAGCAGAAAGTCCTAACAGGACAAGCAGCTCGAAGCCTTACAGACCCCAGTCTCCTGCATGGCTTTGCAGTGGTTCAGACTGTGCATGAACAGCATTTGATAACAAAAGCTCATTAGTGGATAATGACGCCTTATTGGGGCCAGACTGGAAGTTTTTCTCACTCCGGGAGCTTTTCGCTCTCGGCCCGCTTGCTCGGTCGCTTGCTCGGTCGCAGGCAGATGAAATATGAATGCTGCCGACGCTTCCAGACCCCGCTGTGCTGCGCTGCGCTGGGCTGCCTGACTGTAAGGTAGCCTGCCGCGCCGACCGAATCCACTTCCTGCTGCCAGCTGACACGTGGATCTATGGGGGTAACCTCGTGGTGTCAGGGAGTAATCACAGCAATAAATCGCCCAGGCACCTCTTTTCCCTTAGCAGAACATACTAGAACACAGTGCACTTAGCCTATACTGTTTATGCCAACTACTACACAGCACAAATTATCCCTCCCAGTCTTTCAATTTCAAAAGCAATTCAGTATGCAACTGGCATGACCATTTAAAGGAAAAAAAGTGTTGCCAAAGCGTAGACTCTCACTATACCTTCTCTCACATAGACACAGCTATGCAAGCACACAGTTTTTTTTTTCCTAATTTTTTTATTTAGATATGCCTATATGATGTGCACTGTATAACTTACAACTTGGAATCATCAGTGAGGAAGCACATCTCTCCGTTTCTCCATTGTGAGAAGTGAGAATACTCCAGCCGTTGCCATGGCTTAACAGGTGGTGAGCATCCCGCTCCACATTATCTCCCAGCTCTTGGCTGAATGTAAACACAAGCATCGGGGCTATTTCAAATTCAAAGCGATGACGAAAGCCGGCACGCTGTTGGGAGTCATTTATGAGTGGGCATTTTTCAGGAAAAGATAACAGCTGACAAACCAGGAGATTGATTACACAGCCAGAACAGAGAGCATGCCTGGCGCCACAGTTACTCATTCCTTCCTCCCCCCAAAAAGAGGTGGGGTGGGTTGGGTGGGTCTTGTTCCCCACAGATTATCATTGAACACAGCCCATTGTGCCTCCTCACAGACATCGACAGTGAGATGCTGGGAAAGGCAGTGGTGACTTGTGCACTGAGAGAGCGCTAGGCCAGAGATTAGTGTTAGCGGAGGCTGACGAGCAAATGCAAAGCCCTGAGCAGATAAGATGGCATTGCAAAGTCTGACAGGGAGCGCCATGACAAGAGACACAATGCAACTGGGGGCCAATCAGCACACAGACGTGGCTCATTTAAGTCATCACACTGAGACAGTGAGGGAGCAAGAGAGAGGAGGAGAAAGAAAGGCAGAGAGAGAGAGAGAGAGAATGTTGCAGTCCATCCATTAACCTTGATGACTAGAGGCCTTGGGGTATTAAACCCAATTACAACTGCCATCTTAGCTCATTGTCAAGCATGAAGCAGCCATGCTAGTGCTAGGTAGCCACAGAATTCACAAGGAGCTGTGCCAGGCCTGATATTGCAATGCCTTTAAACAGTATGTCATCCAAAAACAAAAACAACACTTTAATAGTTCATCTTTTGCAAGAAGGAATATAATACAACACAATGACAAATAAGTTAATTTAATCACTCCAATACAGATAGTAATATATCTAGGCTTGCACCAATCCAAACTTTTGTGAGAATGCAACCCTGTCCTGATCCATCATAAAGGCCTGTATTGTACCATAGAAATAAAAAGGTAAACAAGAATAACAAACACTAGCATGCATACACCACTGTGTACTGAATGTCTGCCCAGTTAGAATAAATTACCGGTTAAGAGAAAGAAAATCTTAGAGACTTTGTAACAATCTGGCCCATTCATGGCGTCCACCAGCACATGACGCGCCTGCGGCCGCTGGATTAGAAGCATCAGCTGAGGCCGCGGCCCTTGCAGTTCAATGCGACATTGTTCTCCAACCCTTGCCGCGCACTTCTCCTGTCGCCCGCCGCGCAGCTTATCGGTGGAGAACAGCTCCAAATCTCCCCTCCCTGAGCCTGCCAAACTTTAATCAATGTGAGTAGATTTCCTCGCGCCGTACGCTGTCAACAAGCAGCCACGGTCACCCCGCCGCCAAAAGCTTTTCGCTGGGCCCTGTTTGTTGTTTTGTCGCCAGTGGCCAGCCCAAACAAAGAGCCACGACAAATGGCCGTGGAACGACATGAAAAGAACAAAACCGTCGACAACAAAAGGGGAGCTATAAAGATTCTAACGTGGGACCAAAATCGCACAGAACGGACAGAAGAGAAGACGCCTCTGCTCCTTGATTTTGTCCCTGTGACAATGACGCTCATCTAAGTGTCACTTTGATGAGTTACTGAGACAGAGAGCGTGTGAAAACACTGTGACAGTGACAACATTTCCTTTCCCCTAATTCGCTGTAATGGAATGAAACTATTGCAATGGCCTGTTGCTCAACATGATGACATCCACCACCGCCATATCACAGGGGAAGGAAGAAAAAGGCTGTTTCTCATGAAAGATAGCTAATTTACAATGAAACTGAAACTAAAGGATATTAAGGGCTACTTAGACCTTTTCTTCCAATGCCCTGGCCCTCATTCATTTCTCTGAACAAGGGCGGCCAAAGTTGAAACCTTTTAAACAGGTCTTTTAAGTGTCATCAAAGGCCAGAATGCATAAGCCACAAATGAGTCAATGTCAGGACTGTGGTGTTAAATTAGGAAAAAATGTGCAAGCCTTGTTAAGGGTGAGAGTCTGTATCTACAAAGATAACAGCCCTCATTATCACCGACAACATGCAAGCAAGCCAAGGGGTGGTGCGGATGTGCTGTATTATCACTCAAAGCTTTGCATCTATCACCTTGACAACTGCAAAAAGTGAAAGATAACAGGAAAGAGCTTGTTGATCACGTTTCCTTCAGTTCACATTACAGAACTAAATCCTTTATTCCATCATTACAAATTATGGCTCTTAATCACACCTGCAGTCTGCAAATTCCAGAGGCCTACAAAAGCATTGGCTCTCTTGTACGTACTATTTTACTATTGCCAGAAAATCTAAATTAGCCATTTAATAATCATAAGTCATGGTATTTTTGGCCAATACTTGTTCTTTGTCTTGACATGACAGAACCTATTAAAAGACATGCGTCTCTTTCATTACTGAGATGTTTCCATGACTTTACGGGCAGCAAACTATTTCAAACACAGACAGGCTGAACAACTGTTTGTTCAGGAAAAAAGGCACCTACACTACAATTGAAGGCTTAGAGAGACACGCATGCACCCATAAATTTCCTGGAGAAAAATGTTTACCTCAGGGCACATTCACAAAAAAATAATCTGCTCCTTAAGGTTTGCTCACAAAGTGCTTTCTGGGCAATGCACTCTCATACCTAAAACCGCCAAGTCAGCAGATGGTCAAAAGCAGAGAGAGAGAGAGAGAGAGAGAGGTGGGGGCAAAGGGAGAGTTGGAATGACAGAGTGTGTTAGAGAACTAGGGACTTACAGTAAGAGTGAGAGGGAGAGAGAGAGGAAGGGTGGGGGGTGGTGGGGTCAGAGAGAGAAAAGGGAGAGAGAGAGAGAAAGGAGAAAGATAGAAAGAGAGCGCTGACTTGCCAATCTGCACTGAACTGCTTTCTTTATGTGCACCTTCATGTGTGTGTGTGTGTGTGTGTGTGTGTGTGTGTGTGTGTGTGTGTGTGTGTATGTATGTATGTGTGTGAAGCTCCCTCAAAAGCCCCATTTCATTTCCCCATTCATAAAGGCAATTGCAAACAGGCCTCTTATCATCATGAGGTCAAGGTTACCCTCTGAGGAAAGGGACAAATTATCACAGAGAGCACATATCCAGACTACAATGACACAGAAGGTATGCACGCAAGCTCATGGCACTAAATGCTAATAGGTAAACACGGCTTTCTGCTTTGAAGGTGAGCAATTTTTTTCCCATCGAACAAATCACCTTGATAACAATCTGCTTTTACGCTATTTTGGGGCTTCAGGGGGATTGAATGTTGTTCATCGTTTACTTTGGGCAAGCAAAGTAATAAATGAATACACCCCTGGCCCAATTTTCAAGAGTGATTACGTTCAGTCACTTTTGAGGAAATCAAAGCACCATAAATCATAAATGCCACAGGCCATCCCCCAAAACACACACACACACAGACACACACACACACACACACTAACACTCACCTATGTACAGGGAGGAGTCTTTCTTTTTGACGTGGTCGTCAATGTAGGACACCCCCAGGGGCTGAACAGGTGTGGCTCCAATGCCAAGCAGCACCTGGGCCCCGATGAGCAGCAGGTACATCATATTGGTGTTAGCTCTGTTGCTGCAGATCTCCTCTTCGAGCTGGTCGTCGAAACTGGTTGACGAGGCATTGGAGCAGATGTCGCGGCCTATATCAGTCCGGCGCCACGTTTCGCCCGTCTTGAACTCGTACTGGTTGGCCAGGAACTCGGGCAGCGCCGAGAGCAGCGCGCCCAACGCCATGACGATACCGCCGCAGCCGATGAGTCGGGGCCGGTGGGCACGCGCCCCGAAGTAGCTGACGAACAGGATGAGGGCTAGGTTGCCAATCTCAAAGCTGCTGGCGATCACACCCACGTCAGCACTCTGCAGGTTGAAGCGACGCTCGAGCGTAGTAAGCACACTCACCTGGGAGACAAGTAAAAAATATATGTAAAATATAAAGTAACATATGACTAACTAATTACACAGATATACTGTACATAGCATAGGCCTATATCAAATGCTGCTCCAGTAAGAAGGATAAATATACCTATTATATATTTTACACAATTTAATTTAAGGTGGCAGATCTGGCAATGAAATTATATATCACTATAATAATAACTACAAAGATATGAACTGAAATGTAACACTGTTTTAATAGGTTGAATATGCTAGAGTCAAAGTCAGCTCTATCAGTTCCCAGAAAACCAGTCTATTTACCATGTCAATTAATGGTTATCTCCATACAGGGCAAACAGATAGAGGCCCTGACCCTGACAATCCGAAGTGGGATTCGGAAGTACCAGCTAAGGTAAGTCAAAGGGGAGGAACGAGATCTTGGAATCTCAGATATGAGCACATTCATTGTGATCAGGAAAAAGAGACAGAATCCAGAACAGAGGGAAGAAATGATGTGACATCTCCACCCTGGAAATCACCTAAGCAGACTGGTATGGTGGCATAGCACAACAAGCTCAACAGCAGTAATGACACATTAAAGTAAAAGTAAACAAAAGACTATGGACGATTTTAAGAAGTGTTGGTAATTTACACTGAATTAGATTCATATTACTGGATACAAAAGAGAAGAAAAAACTGTCTTAATTTAACATTTTATCATTGGGACCTCAAATATAGACATTGCCCCAGGCATATGAGGCCATTTATGAGACACTAAATCCAGCCATTCAGCAAACCCATTTTTTTTCCATATTTGCCAGACAAGTATGAGAGAAATACTGTGCTGTGTATGAGAAAGGGCCATGCTATTGAGGCTGTGCCCTCTACTCTAATCGGTTTCCTTTAGAGTGCACTGACTTCAAGACTTCTCTCTCTCTCTCAGATGCTATTCATTTTGGTCCCAGCTGAGATGCTTTTGATAAATGCTGTTGCAATGCTGACTCCCCGTCTTTGTGAAAGTGGACACTACTCTGGTTGCTCACTTGAAAATATGTTATCTCTCCAAATAGATTGTGCAGGTTGTTAATGCCAGTAGAAAAGAAGGAAAGGAACATAACACACATAACACACACACACACACACACAAACTTCTCTTTTCTGTAAGTCTGCTAAATGTCACTGCTCTGACAGAATCCCCAGTGTTAGTGTTACACATATACAAGTTATGCAATATTACCCAAACAATATCCAGTCAAGAATGTAGGCCTAGAAATGTCATTGTATACATTTATATGAGACGTAAACAAATGCTCTTCCAATGACTCAGGGCCCATAAGAAAACATCCATTCCTCAGACCTGCACAACTACTTACATTTCATACTCCACTTACACTGATGATAAACAATAGTTGTTCCTGTATACTATACAAACTGTTCCCTTGTCATTAGCTTTAATCATATACTTTCAGCGTAAATAGTAGGCCTAGTAAGTTATTACAGTAGAAGATAAGCATAATTGTATGGACGGGGTAAAACGTTGTTATAAACTTGGACTAATTCATACAGACCCATTAAAGCAAAATGCTCTAGTCTTGAAATACGTATACAGAATAAGAAGTCAACGTCCGCGACACAAAGGACAAAATAATTCTTGATGCTGATAGAACAGATCTTTTAAGTATTGTGACAGCATAAAGAGATTTAACAAAAGTCTTCATTGATGCCCCACAAAAGCCCAACAAAATCCAGGCCTCACAAAGGGTATTGTACCACATGTTCACAGAGAAAATGGTAAGACTATTTTGAGGTTTGTTCTAAATGTCCTTGAATGGTAATGTTCATGCCCAAATCCCAAAGCGCTGTCCAACATTAACTTAGGATGGTTCTGGCACTGTATGTTCAGAGCGGCAGACACCAGAATAGAAAAAGACCAACCATGGAAGAGACTAAAATAATCAAATAACGGACCATGGGAATTTTAGTCATTGGGATTTAGGGGAACATTTAGGTAGATAGATTATGCTTTTAGATAGTAAGGGTGCACAATACTTCCGCATTAGGCCTAGGCCTATATTTTACATGAGGTCAGCTGTCATTGAATTTTAAGAAAATTTTATTTGAATGATTTGAATTTAATTTTAGAAGATGACATGATCCCACACATCCCTCTTATACACTCATTTACAGACAGCGTGTAAGAACCAGGCTGTGATCTGTGTGTATAGCTTGTGTGTGTTTGTGCGTGTGTGTGTGTGTGTGTGTGTGTATGTGTGTGGTGGTGGTGGTGTGGTGTATGATAATATGTGTGTGTGTATGTAAATGTGTCTATGTACTTGTGTGTGTGCATGTGTGTGTGTGTGTGTGTGTTCATGAATCACACAGCCCTGATTCAGTGCCTTGTTTACCAGGGCCCTGTGTGTGTTTGTGTGCGAGCATGCGTGTGTGTGTGTGTTTGTGTGCATGTGTGTGTTTTTTTGTGGCTGACCACCAGTTCTGGAAACGTGAGGTGAGGGGTCTGGAAACATCGCCATCTGTTCCCGTTTTCCGAGTGAAACCCCCAGCAACCTGTTAATGGCGTGGCGCGAGCTCCTGGCATAGATTGGTTTAAGCTCAGGGTCTGTCACCTCTTCACACCACAGTGGTGGCAGCTGGTCAGAGTCGATAGGCCTCTTCCCCTTTCAGGTTATGTTCAGGTGACGGATGGCTAAGCCTAAGTCTCAGGTAGTGAAAATCACCTTCACCACCGCCAGCGTGCCGTGCATACATCCCTATCTGTCAGCGATCCAAACACCCCTTTCAGGTTCCATGGTGAGAAATGCAATTATTTACAACAAACATGAAAAAGAGACAGGGAGAGACAAAAACACCAGATACAGTTTATGAGAAGCCTAAATGTTATTCAAACAGGCAGAGAACATTCCAGAACGGAAAAAAAAACCTGTCTGGTTTGTTTGAGATGGGGTTGGCTTCCTGAACCCAGTGTATTTAAACAACACCTCCCTGGAGACTGCTTTATTTAGTGCCTTACCGCACATCAAACTTGTCTGCAGGAATTTACATGAATGGCTTCCAAGCTTCCCCATTACCTCACCTGTTTAGAATGCAGAAAGGCTAAACCCAGCCAGACCTGTGCCGCTGCTTAAATATCCTGTTTCAATGGACAATCTTGTTGTAAAAAGCCTCAGTCTCCTGTCGGGGAGATCAGATCAAGGAGCTGTACCCACAACTAATGCTATTTCTGCCTAATACTGCTTGGTTGTCTGGGCTGCAAGTCAGAGTTGTTTACCTGAAGTACAGAATCAAAGCTGTGCCATCCCCGTTCAACAACAGCGGCCCAGCAAGTCATGGGAAATTCATATTAAGGCACTTAAAGCGCTATGTAACGTCACTGTTGGGATTTGCCTCAGTTTAGATTTAAGGACTAACTTTTAGGCCAACTGTAGCTGTATGTTAAACTATAGGGAACAATTTGAAATCATTCACTCTGCTGGCTTCTTTTTCTCCACTAAAATAAAATTAAAACAGTAGAGCAAGGCTGACACTTTATCAAGCACAGTTATCAAACATGTTTGAGTGAGAGGTGAGGAGCTGTCATTAAACATCCTACTGCTGTCAGGCAACATCATTTGCCTGAAAAAGATATGAAACTTGACAACGAAACCACAGGCCCAGTTATCTACAAAAGTGTCACCAAACACCATACATGTTCCCAAGGCTTAAGAACAGATTACATGCAGGTCATTTCTCTAGAACTGAAGATAGGATTTGTTTTATATTTCTTTTTTTTTTTTACTTTTACAGGCCTAAGCCAACCCGACGCCTTCACAGTCATTCTCAGTGGTGACTCATTGTATATGGATCTAATGGATGACCTATTTAATTTATTACACACGTTTCCCATTCCAACAGACATTTGCAGTGCAATTCACAATTACACCTACAGTATACTGATGGAACATATCCACAGCCTTGCCGATTCTCAGCTGCATTCTCTGACTCTGCGTCCACATCCCCTTCCACACCTTGTATTCAAATGGCAGGAAACAATGGGAGCTTAAACACGACAGCAGGCCCCAGGAGGGGTCAGGCCGGTGTCAGGAGGCTCTCCCCAGGGGTGGTGCCCGGTTTCAGGGGCTTGCAAAGTGAGCAGGTGAGATGTGACTGAGGAAAGCCACCACCACAGATGAGGATTGAATAGCACTGCTTTCACTTGGAGGGGTGTCACGTGACCCTTTCCCAGGTCACACATTTGCAAATTTACAAATACTGGCTGGGGTGTGTGTCGTGTGTGTGTGTCTCCAGTCACTGTCAAAACATGTAGCATGTAGCATGCAAGCACACACACCCAAACACACACCCTCGCAAAATAACACCCGTTGTTAAAAGCAAACATGTTCTCATTTACTCTGATGACTGTGAGTAAGCCAGCCGTTCCCGTAGCATGGCCCGGTGGAGGACAGGGCCTTGTGCTGTAGGCTACAAGACGCACCAAATTAGGACAGAAATCCCAAATAAATGACAATCACAACTAGGGAATTTCCAGCGCATACAGATCCAAATTCCCAACTCTTTCCATCGTGGCATCAGAACCTAAACATAGCAGAGGGACACACCCCAGAGGCATGCATACTGGGCGCAGCCCTCCACACTTTGAGTCAGCATGAGAGAGAGAGGGAGAGAGAGAGAGAGAGAGAGAGAGAGAGAGAGAGAGAGAGAGAGAGAGAGAGACAGTGAAGGTGGAGTGTATCTGTACTTTGGTTAGATCTTTCTCTGGCTCAGGCGAGCAGCTTAGCATGGCTCAAAGTGAAAAGGGATTCATTAAACGTTTTGCTAATACCCTTCCAGCAGAACCATGACAACAACTCCATGACAGCCCTATCCACCTACCGAGAAGATACTGCTTAAAGAGATTAAATAGCTGTGGCTTAAAAGTGTGCTTCAAATGAACTGTTTGGTAGAGAGGGCTGACTTCTGTCTGTGCAATGAGGCACTGCTTGACAGAAGACCGAAAAACGTCAATATTCTGTCATTTAAGTTCCTTAAGCCTGCATAAAAGCTACCAACTACCATAATTGCATGGTCCTTAAACTAAGCCTGCACTGTCATTATGGACATTTTGTTTGATGGTCTTGATTTGTGGTTCTAATAAGCGAACTTCAAAGTCATGCAAAGACAAAAGATTCTGTTCCAAAATTCCACATAATCTGGGAAAGGCCACATATCATGCCCTTCTGTCATCATTCCCATAACCAAAATGGTTTAGGGGCACACAACAAATCCAAACTATAGCTAGAAGACTTTCCATAACTTTTTGCCAACACATGGGGTTGGTAGCTTTTATGTTTGCAAACGCCAGTGGAACTTAAAAGTTAAAAGTTATATTATGACCCATGTTGACATCTACTAGACTACTGGCATTCTGTAAATAGTTGGTAGCTAGCCTACCACTTAAGTACTGTATGAATACTTCTTCGCATAACGAGGCTTCTTCACATAACTGTAACGCATGCTGTAGGCTACTCAAGACTACATTTTTCACACATTGTTTTTTGATGTTTTTGCACCATCCACCACCTTCCACCATATTTAAGACCCGACAAAGTTCTAGGTCGTGACTGTTGGTTTTTTCGTCCAAGACGGAAAGAGTTATTTTTTATAACAGGACTTGGTTACATCTACAGATGTAACATGCACATAGCGTTAATTCTGATTCAGAAAACAGTCAATTTCACATTCACATCGACATCGACATGAAGTTTAGGTCCGTTTTGATGTGCCGGCCGGGCATAGCCTACATAAGCGGACACCCTTACTTCATCCCAGGTTGGATGGACAGGAGGGAACAGTGGCGCATTTTGCTGACAGGAGCGGACAGGGGACAAGGTTAAACAGGGAAAGATACCTGTTATGGTAGACTACTCCTCGCACCAATCTTAACTAGAACGCAATGTAACCTTGGTTCGCAGGTAATTGCATTTGACTATTTTTAAACTGAGTCAAGGACTATTTAGCTTGTCAAGTCAGCCACCGCACATGCAGCAGCAGCAAGCTAGCAACTCCCATAAACATAGCCTACTGTATAGCCTACTTCAGAATCAAAGCAACGACCTGATGCTACTGGAGCTGATGTTTGAGCTACCCTAAGTTAGACACAATGTTGTCAGCAATAGGCTATATCAAAACTAGCTGCAAAGTGAGAGACTGACTGAAAACGTCTTACTCACCAGGTATGCTCCAACCGTGCCCTGCGCCAACATCAGTGCACATTCCGACACGAGGAATATCTTAATATTTGAGAAGCATGATTTCTTTTTCTGCACGTCATCTCGTTGCGTGTCCTCGGGGCTCCTTTCTGAGGACCGTTGTTTTTTTACTTGCATTATAGGATAATATAAATGCCCCCAGTACCTGAAATCGTTACCAGAGGCGACAGTACGAGAGCAAAAGCAGCCCGGTGATAAACATTTGAAGCCCGCTGACGTGTCTTCTGCCGCGTGCTTGTCGCGGTTACCCGGGGCTGCTTTTCCTCGCCCCTATTTCTCACAAATGCAACTTGAACTATGACTGTAAATGTACAGTCAGACTCCAGCACGCTGCCTTATGACAGTTCCTCCTCATTGCCACTTCGACGTAAAGCACAGGCACGCAAAGAGTCCGCAAATCCCTGACGATTTAGGCACGGAAACACTGGAGAGATCACCGCTGCTGTTACTTTCAAATGTCATTTTTATTGTTTCGGAGTGCCTTTCCGAACGTTCCTCTTGTCCGTAACAATGCCGGCAAGATACGATCACTCTCGAGTGCGCGACTGACGCAGCGTTACTGATCCATGTTCAGCGGCGCTGTGTGTAAATGTACTTCTGTGTGGTCTACTGTTTCCCAGACTCAACCCGCCTTGTGTGGCGCTGTGTAGCATGCACCAAACAGACACACACCTCCTCCTCTTTTGCTCGCTCTCTCCCCTTTTGATTTTACTCTTCATTTAGCCTAATGCATCCTACAAGGGGTAGCCTACATATATTTTACTAATAATCCAATAGATCTAGAACTATGAAAACATTAGCCTACTTAAGTGTATAGGCCTAGTAGGCCTAGTTAATTCAATATGGGGATACATATCAGTTTTTTAGAGCTCTATTTATGTTAGGTTTGGTTGTTCAAATACATTGGCCTACACAACACACACACACACACACACACACACACACACAAAGCATATTTGCAATGAGTGTTTGGCAGTTTTTCAAACAAGGGTCGGCAAACGTGATCTCTATTTCCTTAGAGAAACTATCATCAGTACAAACACTGAAGGTCCTCCTGTATAGCCATACCATACTTAAGCTTCATATCAATATGCACATATATTATAGGCTACATTTTTTGTTACCTGCAGTCATTGAAATGGCATGGTTGCTTAAAATAATGGGCAAACTTCTCTTGATCTGAATGTAACTGTGGTAACAAAATTGTTAGGTCATTGATTCATTAATTCACTCATTTATTCGTGTTTTTGTTTGTTTTTTGTTTTACTTCACCTTTCTATTGTTTTTATCATTCTCTATGTCAAAGTTGGTCAGTTTTGTGTACAGACCATCTCTTTGCTTAATGTGACACGCTGAATAGCCCTCTGGTGAAAACTTGTCTTTAATGTTCTTCCACAGAAGCATGGCATGTCACACCTCAACAATTTATAACACAAGGACAATAGTCAGTCAGATAGTTTACATGTTATGACTGACCCCCATAAAGCTTGGCTCATGCCTCAGTCAAGTAGATGAGAAAATGCAACGTAAATGCTCACCTGCCTGTCAATCTATTGTGCAGACACATTACATTGCAGGAACTGTCCAGTGCAGTGGGCAATTATTGTTAATGTCCTAATTATATATATATATACCTAATTACAATAATGGGAAAATCAGTGTTTCCACAGTGCTTCTACACACAGTGACACCTCTCAATCCACCTGAAATTGAAAATTCTCTCACACTGGATACTTTGCATTCTATTCTCTATTTGGTTGCTTTTTTTTTTGTGTGTGCTTTTTTTTGTTGAGAGTGTCTGAATAATGTACTGATGACCCTTTTCAACACCTGACATCTTTAAAAAAACTCTGGTCTAAAACTAGCTAGCTAACTATCTAAAAAGAATACAACCCAGGTGGACCTAATAAAACCTTGTTGCGGTTTCACCGGTGTCAAGTCATCGTTCGGAATACAAAATGACATAGGAAATATGTCTGGAAGTGGTGAGCACTGTTTGACAAGACTTTTTTTTTCATATTTATTTTGCAGCAACGTTATCAGAACACGCCTTTGGTCTGTGAATGAGAGGTCACCTGTGTTATGTTACATTATGTAACCAAATGAGCATGCCTCCATTAAACAATAAAAAAATAAATGGCCGGGGAGTTTGGATCTATCAATCAACAAGCACAGTAGGACCTTACAGCACAATAGACACAGTGCCCTTTGATGGCAATGTCACGCGTGCATATGTGGGAGTGTTCATGTGTCTGTGTGTGTGACTGTGTGCATGTAAATCCGTCTTGAAGGTCAGATCTAAGGCTGTGTCTCACATTGTT
The DNA here is from genome assembly GCF_018492685.1 of Alosa sapidissima. NCBI lineage: Eukaryota > Metazoa > Chordata > Actinopteri > Clupeiformes > Clupeidae > Alosa > Alosa sapidissima. The sequence continues at coordinate 6,253,902 of NC_055967.1, forward strand.
CTCCTTTGATTAGCCCATTTGCTGGTGGTGAAATGTAATGAGCCCACAGATGAGTTGATTATCAAGGCAAATATGAGTTATGGGGCAACTGCTGTGCACCAATGTGCATGGAAAACATGGGAGGTCCTCTGGCTTCTTAGAGAAACACTGCTAAATAGAACATTTTCTTTTGTTGGAAAAGGCAGGTTGTATCAATGCATTTTGAGATAAATGAAACATATTTAAATGTACATCATTTCATTGATGGCCACAGTCTGTGATACTTATTCAAAAAAGTTCCAGGCAAAACACAATGTCATCCAAAGTAAAATGCAGCTTTTATGTAATATAAATTCTTGCCATTGTGGTCTTTCTGCACTGCATGCGATAAAGATAGTTAACCTCAAACTCAACACACTCCTGGCAGTTGTACTGTATATCTTAAAGCAACCTAGAAGTGAGAGTTAATATTTTAGCAGCGCAGGATCTGCAGAACTGTGCCAGTTACGGTTTGTATTAATAGTGCAGGCACAGGGCTGTTACACCATTTGGCTGCAACCAAGGACAACAGACTCGGCGGCTGTGCTGTCAGGGTCACCAGCCGTTACTTGGATGCTATTCCATCATGTCAGTTAAATAAGACTGCTCATGTCACCAGTGGTTAAGGTACACAGCAGGTTTCCAAATTCCTTGCATGCAAAGTGAGAGAGAGCCAAATCATCTCAAGTGGAGGAGAGGTAAAACATTTCCCACATTATTGAACCATGTGTACATGTAGAATTATCATTTCAAAACAATTATGGTGCTTGTCCTTGTCTCTTTTCTTGTATCATCTACTTTTGTTTATATTACTACATTGGATTTTGTGAACATTTATTTGTAGTGTTTGTATTACTTTTATGCTGTGTCCTGTCTGTACAAATATGTTTATTGTCTGTATTTCATGTATAGTATATTGTATTGCATATTGCGACAGTATATTGCATTTTTCTGCACTGTTACAGAAACACCAATGGCCAGTAGCAAATTCCTGTTGTGTATCAACACACCTGGGCAATAAAACCTGATCCTGATCAGTATCAGTTTTTATTGATGGCAGAATCAGTGTTTATCTTCACTTCACAACATATTGTTTGTAAATATATTTTATATAACCTCCCCAAATGCTCAAAGTCCACATAGCCGAGTTGCTTAAAGAAATCTTTGGGCACTTTTGTGCTGTTAGGATGGCTGGCACGCATGCACACATACATTCACATGCACACACACACAGAAAAAGAGAAAAAAATGAGAAAGAGACGTATGCATGCAAACACACTGGTTGCCATGACAAATGATTGAGAGATATTAGCTCCTGAATGTGCTCTTTTTCTGTGCTTTGTGTAATTCTGTTATGCCAGTTTGTAGGCCCATTGTTAGTGAAATGGTAAGCACCTGTGCTGCTTGGTTACAGATATCAGGCCCTAAATCTATGCATTACTGTTTTACTGAATTCTGTTTCAAAAAGTGGTTTAGAGCGATCTAAAACCGCTTCGCTGAAATGGAACAGTTAACCCTACACCTGAACAGATTCAAACAGATGTCACAGCGAAGGCTTACCTGCACATTCATCATTTACAGATTTAATATATTTACAACAGAAGAATATATCTGAAAGATAAGAATACAGTATATTTTCATAGTATATTTTCATGAAAGAGTAGTGTTTGGTTGAGGGTTATTATGGAGTTCACTGCAAATCTAACCTCATCGTTCAAGTCTAATCAATAATGAAACATGTTTGTTTATATGTCATGCTACAGTAAGTGCATATGAATAAACATGATTATTACATTATTAAATACTTAATAAAACATTTAGTCATAATGGTATATGACCATATAGTTTGATGATATATTTGCTGTATGATATACACAGATTAAATACAGGAACAATTCTATTGTAATATGACTTGTATATGGGTGCTTGTGTATCGTGTGGGTGTGTCTAATGTGTTCAGGCTTTTTTCCCCTGACAGTCTTTCAGTGACCATGAGTCAGAGTGAACACTACAGAACTCTGTGGGTGGACCAGTCTACAGCCAGGAATGTCTGAATGAATTCAGAGACATCTGAGGATTTGTGTTGTTCCCTGGAATCGCTGTTATTTATAGGCTTTGTTTGGGAAAGGGTGGACTGCCAGGGAGAAGTCGAAAGCCTCTGCCAGGACTTTTCGAGAAATGGGAAAAAGGGAAACGCAGAACAATGGGCACAGAACAAACACACACAGGAGACAGATCGAGAGGCACCCAGTGGTGACGTCATCACAGGACAGAGTGGCACTCACAGGAGTAAACAAATAAGGGTGAGACACACATATTGTTGCAAATAGGAAATGTGATGCTTATTTAACTAACTCAATGATGTGAAAACATTTGACTTCAACCAACTAATACAGAAAACAATAATCAAGAAGAAGCCTTGCTTATGTCCACATTGGTCCCATCATGCAGTTGGCAGAGACAGCATTATGGCACTGTAGGACACAGAGTATGAGACTCACGAGGCTAAAAGAGAGTCTGACTGGAGCTTTAAAATCCAGCGTGACCGTTTTATTGTTGTTTGACGTCCTAATGGCCATGCCACGTGATCGCAGACGCAGGGCATTAGGCCACAATGATCCGTGATGCAAACCATGTCATGTCAGAGTTCCCCGAGTGCAATGATTACTGCAATTATTCATTTTTCATGTATAACATCTTACTTAGGTTTCAGAGGGTGATTCAGAGAACGATTACTTTATTCTCTTCAGGGCAGAATGACCTCATGAGGGAAAAACACAGGTATGGGTAAGTTACTGACTTGAAGCCTTAATGTCCTAATTCTTAATAACATCTTGAGAAACAGATGCCTGTAAAAATGTTGTGGAGAGTCACTGGCAATAGTCGCACTACATGGCCTGCCCCTGTATTGGTCTGGCATAGAAGAAGTGTGTGGTCCATGATTCTTTGAGTACCGTTAATTGCCTCTTTAAAAAGAGCCAATTGCCCAGCATGAAATGCAAGCAGACATAAAAAGTGATGTTCTCACAATAACGGCGGCGACCTTTTGATGCCAGTCCATATGGCCCATGCATATTTCATGGGGACTGGACGGGGTTGACAAACAGTTGTCAAAGAGGTGACAAATTGCTTTAATTCTCTGCGGCCTCTAGTCCACTTTCATGTCCACTCATTCGTTTTGCTTTAGGGACATCCGACATTCAGAATTATGTCCCTGAGACTGGTAGACATGTGCTACCACGCATACACACACTTGCACACCCACACACACACACACACACACACACACACACACACACACATGCACACACCACACACGCACACACACACACACACACACACATGAACAGTGTGATGCGGTACAATATTTACCTAACTCACAGGCAGAGGCTTTGCGTTCAGCCTTTAGTGTGTGTCAGACAGACTAGATGAAAAGTCTCTGAACTCTACTCCACTGCCCATCCATCCCCTTCTGAAACAGTCTCCATAGCAACTGCGATGGCATTAGGAAAGAGTTGGGGACTTGCTGCAGGATGCGTGGATTGGGTGACAGATGAGACGGGGATTTGCAGCATGTCGTATTTATACGTATTACTGTCACCAGGATGTGCACAGACCCCAATGACATCCATGCCAAGGCAGCGCTCATCAGAGGTTCTCAGGAGTAAGACATTTGCCTCTTTGGTCCAAACTCTAATTCGGTGTGTGAGCTACTGTATTAATGACTTAATCACACTCCACAGCACGGCACAAGTATTTTGAGAAAGAAGAAAATCTTACAAACATGAAAAAATGAATGATCATTAAAAGCAGCTATTACAATTACAAGCACCACATATATTCACTAATATATCGTTTATTGGTAATTGCTGTATGTTACAATATATACAGTATATATATATATATATATATATATATATATATTTCTTTTGCATGGGGTGAGGACAAGAATAATAGGAGTAATGGCAGTGTTTGTGGTGAGTATTTGCGGTGCATTGTATCTAGCATTTCTACTTGTCTTTTGTGTCTTTGTCGTACCATTAAAAGTAAATTCTCATTTATCTTTCGGCTTGTCTTATTGCTGTGCTGTCTATCTCCTTTCAGGTCGATGCAGCATTTTCTCTGAAAAGGAAAGGAAATGCCAAACTTATAAAACCTGTGGAAAAAGAGAAGAGCAGTTCCCTTTGTCAGTCAGCCATCACCATTTGAAAAAGATGGAGGACATTCAGCAGATCCCTTAATCCTATTAGCAGACAAGCGCAGACACACACTCAGACACAACAACAGGGTAATCATTTCTCAAAAACAGAAATTAGTCTCGGCCACAGCTGAGTTGCAGGGCGTTGTCATATAATTTAGTCATATTGGTGGAAAAAATGTCCCTTGGACATTATTATTTCACTTTCAACATCACATGATTCACACAACAAAGGCTTTATTGCTGGTGTGTGTGTGTGTGTGAGAGAGAGAGAGAGAGAGAGAGAGAGAGAGAGAGAGAGAGATCAATAGGACTTAATTTGCCTTCATCTGTGCAATAGTCATCTTTGTTTGCTTAGGGTGAGCACCCGTGCCAGTTGTTTTCAATGGTCCTCACTGTATCTCCTCTCTCATGTTAGTCATAAGATTTTCCATCGCTATCAAAAACAGGGGCCAAAAAGGACCACGAGGTATTTGTAAATGGTGGTCATTCAGCACTTTGAAATTAGTTTTCAACCCTGGATGTTCCCAATTACTGTGTTCACCTCATGTGAGAAAGCTGGCATTCACACTTGCTGCCAGCCAGGTGCATGCCACACACACACACACACACACACACACACACACACACACACACACACACACACACACATATACACACACACACACACACACACAAACCTTGTTATGTTTTTGTTTTGAGCCTGGTTTCCATGGCGGCACAGGAGGCAGGCTGCTGTGTGGCAGCTGAGAGAGCAGACTCAGACAGGGTGGGGAGACGAGGAGGACGAGGAGGAAGAGGAAGATCATTTTATTATCCCGCAAGGCTCTCGACACCAGGACATATCCCAGATCCTTGGATCTGAACAAACAAACACGCAAATCAACAAACAACAAATGGGACAAATATCCTTTCCTATTGCTTAGCCAGTGCAGTCGTCCATGATGGGTCCCAAACGCCAGTCCCCCTCCAAAAGTGCAAGGTTCCCAGAACTCTTTGTATCAGTCATATCAGTGTGTGAAGATCCTTCACCAAAACAGATCTTCGTTCAAGCGTTATTTGGAAACAGATGCTGTTGGTGCCGCATTCACTTTGAATTTAGTTTAGGTTGCAAACACAGTTTGAGGCTTAAGCTATGCATTGCGTATGCATACTTTGTACTCACCCTCAACTGATTTGTTGTTTCAAGCTGACTTGTTTGTTTAAGGTGTAAAGGTCTGTTTACAGATGTAAATCGATATCCGATATGGCAGAGGCCACGGTCTGGATCATAGAAGTGAGATGAGGTTTGGTAAGTACAGTCTGTGTGATGAATACACTTGAAGGAGATCCTGACCTGTCCTGAGAAACTGCTTTCTAAGTACCTCCATAGAAACCAAACAAATAGTGTAGTACAAAGAGTGCAATGGAGAGTGCATGTGCAAAGACACACACACACACACACACACACAAAACACATTCTTTGTCTATATGCACTTTTTGATATATTTTATAATTGTTGAGTTCATATGAATATGTTTTGATGGACCCTACACTTGATGGTAGCACCTTATGAACTTATGAAACAGATCCATCTCACACAGCATTCATTGACAAACTACCTGTCCTTAAAAGCTACAAATCAGCTGTGCACCAGAGTGCACCAAATACTGAATATATTCTACAGGGCCCTCAACCACATTAGTGTAAATCTATGGCCATCAAGCCTTCTGACACCCAACAAGGAGCATTAAGGAAAATGTGGGGCGTCAGCACTCCCCAGTCTACGCTAATGGCCGCTCACAGCACTGTGCAGTCTTACACATTATACTGATGTGCTCGGGGGCGCACTATCAGAATGATATTATGATGCCATTATCGGTGGCATGAAATGCCTCCACACCCAAATGGAACAACATTCGGATGACATGCCCAAAAACACATTTAATCAAACAATTACTCAGATGGATGGCAGTGTAAATATGCAGCTTCAGATTGTCAGTGAAAGTGTAAGCAGGTTTGTAAGCAGGCAGACGGGCAAAAAGTGCTCTTTTCCCAGACTCAATCGATTGCATAGAAGGTCAAACGGTCTCGGATTTGATGAGGCATGGACAAGAAACAAAGCAACAAGGAAATGAACGGCGTGTCAAATTTGTGGTGCTAATGTGAGCTGTCTGCAGAGAGGGATTACATGGTAAATTAGGCAGGGGACCAAAACCTCAAGGCAATGAACTCTACAACACATACAAAACCACAAATCCAGCATCGCAGCAGCAGCAGTGTGTGAGACTCTGGAGCCGAGGCGAGCACAAGCAGAAGTACTCCTCCAACCCCAAACGTCACTCCCTGAGCAGCCAGAGTTGTGAGGTTATGAAAGCTTTCACGTGTGAATGCACCTCCACCACCACTCTAGCTTGTGCATGTCAGTGTGAGGTGTGTGTGTGTGTGTGTGTGTGGAGGGCTGCATGAGAGCAGGGCTAAGGCCTTGACATCATAAATTACGTGCAGTGGGCTGTCGGAGTGGCTCACACACTCGTCCCCAGACCCCTGAGCTGTCACGTCCTGACAGGTGCATGGTCAATCTGGCCCCAGGCACTCCTGTAATCAGGCTCTACAAGCCCAGCCGGAGAATTTCTCCCGTAATGAGACTGGTGGGTGGGTGGGTGGGTGGCAATGTTGTGGGCAAAACGGGGAGATCGCAATATGCCAGGAGTCGTTCCAAGGTTGACCCCAAGTGGGACACGCTGACAAGAAGGGCCCCTCTGACAGCGCAATATGCTGCAGGAGTCCACTCTGCTCCCAGCCTCCTCATCTACCCCCTCTACCACCCCTACCGCCCACCCCCCCCAGCGCCCACCAGCGCAGAGACACTCAGTGCATTTAACCAGCCTCGCAGCCTTGTGCACACTAAAGAGCCAGTGAAGGAGTAAAATGTGTTATGCTAAATTGCATTTTGCATTCTGCCCGAGGCGCAGTGCCAGCTGGACAAGCGTGAACCGTTTAGCGGCACGTCTCCGGGCGTCCACGGGCTCCACCGGAAATGCTGCCATCGCTATTCAAAATCCCCCGGAGAGCGCGGTAGCTATTCCCACACACACACACACACACACACACACACACAAGCTTTTTGCAGGTCGGGCCGGCATTGCATCATGCATGCAAACTAAGAGACAAAACAAAAAACAGCTTGCAGCGCGCTGAATGGAAATGGTGGCAGCCGACTTAAAGAGGGAGGAAACGTAAGTAGCAAAAATTCTTTTTTTTTTCAACTTCAAACTAGTTTCCCTACGAGAACAAAAGGTTTAAGGAAAGGGCATGGCTCCACTTCGCTTTTAGGTAGGGACTTCCAGCCTAGACTTGATAAAAATCTAAAGAATGGTCACTGCCTTTCCTGTCCAGTGCCCACTCATCCATTAAGTAAAAGAGATATAGTAGTAGATATACTGTACAGACTTCAGATAATTTAGTTCTTAACTATCTTGAGAAGGATGATCTTGGTACAATGAATTCTGGTTATAATAAGCTTTGTGAAACTGGCCCCTTATGAATATTTACAGCTAAGAGGAGACTGCCATGGCTGGTGCTCTTTTCATTAGAAGCCTCCACGGAAGTGAAATGGGAAAAATATCAGGAGACTCAGTCTTTGCCCGTGAAGCTTGATGTGGCCCTGCTATAAATAATGCACTTGTGTCTGTTCGGTGTTCAAACAGGCATGCTCTCAGCCTCTGCCGTCTATTTATAAACGCTGTATCAATGGAGAGGGCCGGCGACTGTGTGTGTAAGGCCAGCACGTGCCTTTGAGCTTCGGTTAGGGGCATGGCAAACGGAGCATTTCAAACATAGTGCTGCAAGCTCCGTATATACAGACTCTTGTGCTTTGATATCCCTCCCGGGGGGAAAGAGGGGCGAAGAGCCACGAGCCTCAGTTTTGCGTTTATTTCCAGATGCCAGGGGCAGCAGCTCCAAGTGCACATCACGAGGTTTGGGGTTTCACTCATCAGGCCTGATCTATGGGACAGCTTCTCATGCGCGGCCTCTCTGGTAATTAGCTTTTGGAGGGGCTTTTGGCTGCACTTTCACCAACAGAACAGTCAATAAACGAGTGTGCTGTTTTGTTTTGGATCATGGCCTGGGCATTGTGGACCCACCTGCTGCGATCTGATGGTGAGCATTTAAAGGTGAATGACAGGGGTGGGGAAGTGATGCTGATACAATCAAGCGTGAAGGAAAAGTGCTGTGCAAATACACCGGACAGGACAAACAAGTTAAGCTGCACACACACACACACACACACACACACACACACACACACACACACACTGCAGGTGGACAGAATACACACAAAAGGAGATTAGCCTGAAAGCAAACACCTGCGTGTGTGTGTGTGTGTGTGTGTGTGTGTGTGTGTGTGTGTGTGTGTGTGTGTGAATGTGTGTGGTGTGTGCTTGATGGCTAATTTAATCATTTGCTGAAGACATGTGTGCCCACAGAATAGGATGTGTGTCAAACTGAGAGCAACAGTCAAATTTCAGGTGCAGAAATAGTTTTGTTGAAATGCTTTCCTTTGAATGGTGACATACTGAATTGTACATGTAAATGATGAAAGTGGCATGTCTTTGGCATTCGAGGCAGCGCAGCGCACAATGATAAATGAACAAAAGGCTAATACAAGGCTCACAGTAGGTTTACACAGTAGGACTATTTACAACCTTATGTCAGGTGAGGTGCAAAGTTTGACCAGATGCTGTGGGTAGTTTCATGGGATACACAAACAAACACACGTTGAAAACTACAGTATGTATCAGACAATAAAAATACACATGTGTATATCAAAACAAAGGATAGGAGTAATATATGGTTAGGGGTTGATTCAGATGCCAGTTTTGTCTGACAAAAAAAGTCTTCTCTGCTCTCTCTGTGGCACACTTCACATTAAAAATGACAGCCAAGCATTACATGTTATCGAGTATCCATTGTCCTTCTCCAGCTCTGCAAAGCTCTCACCATCAGAAACCCTTAGTGACAAAAAAGAGAGGCCTCATAGAATGCTCATTACAGATTTGCGTTGTTTGATGCTTAGCTGATCGTACTGTCCCTGACCCTAATAGGACGTGTTTTAATTACTTTGGGCAATTTTCGAGCAAGTATTTTCAGACTGTCAACTGATTAGCAATCCTCAGGGAAGTTTGGCACCAAATATGATTGGGCAATTGGAGGCAACGGGCCTAATCTTCATTCCCTTCGAAGAACTGTGATCAAGGGTGGACGACAAGGGATCACACACACATGCACACACACACACACACACACACACACACACACACACACACATGCACAAACAGACACAGTGTGAATATGAGGTTATTACACTCTCATACTGATGAAAGAAATTTGCCGTAATGCATACCCTGAACAGTGGCAGATAAAAATGATTAGGAGTGTCACACATTTATTGCACCAATGGCACTCCATGTTTAAATATCAACAGACCAATAATCCCTTTAATTAAACACTCCACACCCCTTCTGTGTAAGAGCTGGCAGCTGAGGAGCCTTGGCCTTAAACGAGACGTCTCCTCAACCATCTTGCAGGGAAACTACAAGTTAAAACTCTTCATGGATTTCATCAGGGCTGATGGAATTACTTCACAAGAGGGTGGGATTTTGCCAGCAGTCTGGCTACTTTACACATGGTTGACACAGATTAAAATGTTAAAATCAAAGGATGTTTAACACACTTATGTAATGCTTCATTGATCATTTCACAACAAAATACCACAGGAGATGTTTTAAGTTGAAGTATTAGTAGTCTTGTGCAGGCTATACATGTCTACAGCAGTTGAAGTATTAGTAGTCTTATGCAGGCTATACATGTCTACAGCAGTTGAAGTATTAGTAGTCTTATGCAGGCTATACATGTCTACAGCAGTTGAAGTATTAGTAGTCTTATGCAGGCTATACATGTCTACAGCAGTTGAAGTATTAGTAGTCTTATGCAGGCTATACATGTCTACAGCAGTTGAAGTATTAGTAGTCTTATGCAGGCTATACATGTCTACAGCAGTTGAAGTATTAGTAGTCTTATGCAGGCTATACATGTCTACAGCAGTTGGAGTATTAGTAGTCTTATGCAGGCTATACATGTCTACAGCAGTTGGAGTATTAGTAGTCTTATGCAGGCTATACATGTCTACAGCAGTTGGAGTATTAGTAGTCTTATGCAGGCTATACATGTCTACAGCAGTTGAAGTATTAGTAGTCTTATGCAGGCTATACATGTCTACAGCAGTTGAAGTATTAGTAGTCTTATGCAGGCTATACATGTCTACAGCAGTTGAAGTATTAGTAGTCTTATGCAGGCTATACATGTCTACAGCAGTTGAAGTATTAGTAGTCTTATGCAGGCTATACATGTCTACAGCAGTTGAAGTATTAGTAGTCTTATGCAGGCTATACATGTCTACAGCAGTTGGAGACTGAAATGGCAGTTCACTCTGGACACGACGCTGGCATAGTGTAAACCTACTGGATTGGATTTGCAAAAACATTTTCAGTTTTTCAGTTTTCAGGAGGTTGCTCTCTACAAACATACACTGATGCTGGCCATGGGCCAAAAAGGGTTTCTGTTTAAATCAAACCATTTGGAATATTTAAACATACAAAAAAATAGAATTAAGTCATGATCTACTGAAGAACATGTCAGGATCCACTGGATCCCAGAGTGAGCTGCAGCCTGAGGAGCTCAAAGGTCTTTCTGGCATGTGACACAACCTGAGATGAGCACTAGGTCTAAAAACAACTATCGCAGAAGAAATGTAATCCCACTCGACAGCCATTGCATTGATTCATGTTTTATACATTTTAAGAGATATAATTGACTGAACTTGTAATGTTGCACCACACTGAGCCATGAAGGGAACAGTAAATGTATCTGTGTCTGCTGGAGCTTTCCTGCCTATTTGTGTATACTGCTGAGTCAAAACAATGAGCTTAAATCACTATCGGGTGTGTGTGTGTGTGTGTGTGTGTGTGTGGGCAGGGAAGGGGGGGTTGGGCCATGAAGCCACTGAAGGAGCCTACTCACGTCTAAGTGGAATCACTGCCTGCATCTACATGGAGACATCCATGTGAACGTTAATGTGGGTGGGAACTACTTCACCTCACCTGTAGACTGGCCTTAAAGGACTATTCAAAGTTTCCACTCAATGGGTAGGTGAGGTGAGATTATGTGAGATATATCTTGAAGAAAAATGCTGTCGCAGAGCCTGGAAACGTTGCCTGGAACCATTGACTCTTTCCCTGGAAGCACTGCCTCGTTTGGCATTTGCTTGATCTTTAGCATTGTTGGCCATTCAGGTGACACACACACACACACACACACACACACACACACACATACACACACACAAAATGATAATAAGCATTATTATCTATGGAAACATAGAAATTCCAAAATGTGCTGAGGCTGACATTAGAGGACCTTAAAAAACTTTAATATTGAAAATCAAAGCAAGAAAAACTGAACGATAAAACATGCACTTTGGGATTCATGTATAGGGTAATAGGTTAATTCTGGCCAAATTCCTCATATTAAGAGCATTTTACCAGTGGAGTAGAGCCCATTTCCTAGAGATTACAGGCTCAATTTTCTCAAAGCTGCTCAGACAGCAAAGCAAACCTATGACATTTCCTCTAGGAACTTTTTTGTGAAAATTACCTTATTTCAAGCGAAGAATGTGACGTTTTTCACAAATCTAAAAAAGATCAGAAATGTATAGTATTAATTGAGCGATTACAGTAATAACACCTGCAGTGTTATCTGATGCATATACAGATTCCCAATAATAAATTATTCATATCAGTATTATCATTTATTACAATGACAGAGTGGGTGACAACACTATGTTCACTCATAGAAGTCCTGAAACTACTGAAGTACCTTGGATGGTAATACGTGTATGATTATATGTGTAAAATAGAAATAAAAAATGGAGCACTGTATAAAATGGACAATAAAAAGACAATGGCATTGACAGACACAGGGGGTGCAACATTATTGCTACTACCTCACAATGTACAGATCAGACACATACTGTGCATGATAGACTCATCAGCTTTCATCACTTTTATGCAGTACTCACACCTGATAGATATACTAATAGCATCAATTTCAAACAGAATGAAAACACACATCAACATATTAGGTTTAGGTTCCATGCAAATGCTTTAAATAGGACTGTTTTCATCACTGACTCAAACCAGTGATGGCCATAAGGGAAAGATTGCAGCAAAACAACATACTTATCTATCTACATAAGAGTGACATGACACTGTCATAACCCTAACCCTTACCCTAACTTGTCATGACAAAAACCAAATGACATTTATGTCATAAATGTTTATGACTTGTTTATAATGTTTATGACACACTCATGACAGTGTCATGTCACTCTTAGGCAAAGATTCTAGAGTGGAGCGCTCTAGAATCTTTGCTCTCATGTAGATACCTTCAAGTAAAGTGTATCCAAAAGTTGTGTAAAGAAAACACGAGGAGGAACATTTCACAACTAATTTAATTGACACCATGAAAAGAGCATCCCAGAGAGTCAAAGTCTCTCAGAAGAAAAGATGCCGAGGGATTCAGCACTCGTGAAAACATGTGGGCAAACAATGCAATATAAAAAATAATGCTCCTCAACGTGGAATTACAAAGAATTTGGGGATTTCATCATGTATCATACATCAGTGACATTCAGAGAATCCAGAGAAATTTTGTAAACGAGGAAAAGGGCTGACCTCTCATCTTGAGTGCATAATGGAAAGAAAAGCATGATGACCCCAGTCTGTTTAGTATCTTAAATCCTATTGCTGGCAAGAATGGGACAACATATAATTCTCAAAACTCCAGCAACTCTCCTAGTTGCTAAACACTTAGAGACTGTTGTTAAAAGAAGAGTTGAAGCAACATAGTGGTAAACATGCCCCTGTCCCAAATATTTGACTCTGGAGGCAAATGACTTCACAAGGGACCTGGCCCTGATCTGCCATCTTCTGATACGGCAACTGACGCATTACAATCCCTATCATCACCCCTGCCATAAGCATCACTACCACATAATGCATTTATATCCTCACAATGTGTAAGGTGCTCTTTAGGGTTGTTCCTGGATAAGATGTGTGTGTGTGTGTGTAAGAGGACATGAGTTTTGTCTTCAGTGAACAGAGTATTTCCAATGGATCATCTGATTCTGGGGACTGACATGTAATGAGATCAGGGCCAAGTCAGGGCCATTTCTGTTTACAAAGTAGGCAGCCAGTCACAGTCTCCCATTCAACTTGTTGTCCTGTTTGACAAAAATGGTATGGCAACACACCCTTAAAAAGGACATTCTTTGCATATATGTTTGAGAGGCACGTGTATGGACATGCACAAATATCTAAATGCATTTGGAAATGTCAAGTAAGTCTAGTAGGTAAGGTGTGGGAATGTCATTTCAAGTTAGGACCTGCACACTTAGTCTGTTTTACATATCTATGAATCCTGCTAAATCCTCTATACATTCCTATTCTATTAACTATGCATCACTCCCATGTCCCTTCCCTAAAGGGTGCAGGTTCGAGTCAAGTGAGAGACTATGCTTCACACAGTGCCAGAGGTGGACAGTAACTAAGTACATTTACTTGATTACTGTACTTTAGTACTTATTATTTTTGAGTATTTGTACTTTACTTCAGTATTAATATTTTTGGAAACTTGTGACTTTTAATCCCCTACATTTTAAAGACAAATACTGTACTTTACTTTTGACTCCACTACATTTGAAATAAGAGTATGAAGTACTCGTTACTTTTAACCACATTTGATTCTTTAAATGCAATAATGCACAGGATAGACCATCATAAGGTTAATTTTTTCAATAGTTCAATTTGAACTTGGCTGAATTGGCTGCGGTAATGATGATGACAACAGATTCTTCATCAGAACATATAGTAATAAACTGTATTAAAATGTGTGTGATATTTTAGGCAACAGATATAACGTTTTTTTTTTTTTTTGGTGGCTCTTGGCAGCTCTTACTTTTAACTCTGTGCGTCCCTAAAGCACTTCCATAATTAGAAAGTCTATATCATTTTTTTGAAAAAGTGAAAAAGGTTTACATCTCATCCAAAACTTTTAGCCTGTTGCAAAACTGAATTGTATAAGATACTGTAGGCGCAGGGGTGTAGCACAAGATCCTGGGCCCTATACTGTACAAAGGCAGTCCTGATGGGCCCGCATGCATCCCCCCCCCCCCGCATACATTCCAGACTTTTCAACAAGGGCCCTCCCTCCCCTTGGGTCCCTGGCAAACAGTACTGGTTTTACCCCCAGTCCGACGCCCCGAGTATGCGTCTGTACGTAGCTCATAACCGCTTCGGTGTGTCGTCATCGTCTTGCTGTCCCACCTCCGTTCTGTGATTGGTTCCTTCGTTTAGGGTGAAAACAAAGTCTATGGAATCCAGGCTGCCTAGCAGCGGGAATAAAATTGCACGCAAGGCAGCAAGGCAGCAAAACCCAGGCTACTGATATCCAGAGCAAGGCTAAACATTTCCCAGCATCAGGTGCAGCTGAATAATGCTTTTTTTTTTTTTTAAAGGGAGACATGAAAGATGCTGAAGATTGTGGCTGAAAAAGCTCCTAATTTTTGGGAGAGCTGATCCATTCACTCTGCCTTCCCCCTCAGAGGCCCATGGCTAGGGTAGGCCTGCAGCTGTTTGCTGGATGAAAAGGTTAAGAAGGAGGCATGTGGAGTGGTTTTAGCTCTGTGACTCCTCAGCGTGTCATTCGAAAGCTGTCAATTTGAGCGCTTCCTTCCTGAGATAAAAAGGACTATGTCCCCTCTCTCTGTCTCTCTCTCTCTGTCTCTCTCTCTCTCTCTCTCTCTCTCTCTCTCTCTCTGTCTCTTTCTCTCTGCCTTTTATGGGCCTCTCCATAGCAGCTGCTTCATGAGTAGGCAAGCGCATCAGCCTCTCATTATGAAAGCTGGGGGGACAACTTCCTCAGCTATCATCAAGCTCGCTTCAGATAAGGCCATTGTTTGTGTACACACACCATTGGTACCAGGGAAACTGAAGGGCCTTTATGTGACCATGACGCAGCTGTACTGGGTTGTACATCTCCGCATGGTGCCTCATCAGTTACCAGAAAAAAAAGCTTTGGGTTTTTATAACAGCTGGCCTACAACGGCACATCATTGAGTACCTAGATAGATAGCAAGAGGCGGGTGGACCACAGGCATGATATTTAGACTGAGATTGTCAGCATCCCATCTTCCGGCAAGAGCAGGTTTATACCACATTAGTTAATACCTAAGCAAGTTACTGATGCTGAATAAAGGGTTAACGTCAGGTCAGTTTCAATAAAGTAAAATAATTTAGTTTTTTGTTTGGTTAGCTAGCTAGCTAGCAGCAGCTATCTGGAGCATTACACTGTGAGTAAGAAGGCAGAGAAATATTGTTGCACTCAGATGAAGTCCAGGTGCGTAAAAAACAATAATGTAAAGATGAAGCTGTAAGTGGTTCGCACTCTGAAAAAAAGACTAGACAGGGTCTTTCAAAAAAGGAGCAACTGGTTTTAATAGAGCAAGAGCAGACGTTTCAGCCATCCGGCTATTCTCAATGCTCGTAGAATCTCAAAAGTAAATAAATCTGACTAACCCTTTTCTCTTTGCTTTATGATGCATGTACATTTGGAGAATCCATCCTTGCATTTAGCCTATAAAACCTTTAACTGTAGCCTAAATAAATGTCTGTCTGTTTTTGGGAAGCTTAAGAATATGCAATTTAGGTTTCGGTTAGGTTTAGGTTTCAAGAGCTGCTGACTTAGTGACTTCATGATTTATTAATTTAGTGAGAGAAATATATATACTAAACAAACAACAAATTCAACGTTTGCACACTTACTTAAAAAGCAAAGTGTTATATTAAAAAAATAAACATTCAGAAAACACTCTTGATTTATTTTTAGGACATAAACAATGGCTTTGATGATGATTTGCATGATTTGTTTAGGGATTTCCCTGAAAAATATAGGATTGTGAATTTACTAAACAATTATGTGCACTACAGTTGCCTTTGGTATGCAGTTCTACTGTACCATTGTGTACTGTGTACCAGTACATACGCATAATAAACATAATAAAGTTTGCATGTTATTTAGTTGTATTGAAACAGCTGTCCACACACTGGAGTAATGAACAACTGATGCTTGCTAATATATACTGCACTTCAGGTTTCAGCTCAAAAGTCAATGTGGCAAGAATAGGAAAAAATGGCAAATAATGCACATTTTCTCATAAAATAATAGAATCAGGTAGAAAACGCTCTTAACTGAATTTTCTCGGTCTTCCTGGCCTTATATGCTGGCACCCACACAGCATTTCCTAATGTCTCTGAATATGGAGCAGAGTCACTCACTCAAATAGCATTGGCATATGTAAAATAACACCAAGCCCCAAACTCCCACACCTCTTTAAGTGATTCCCCAAAGGCATTAGCAATGGACACACTCTTCCCCTCGGCCATGTAGAATTGATTACAGTGCTACATCATAAGATGATACAATTGTGTGAAATATGTCTGTGATAGGTGTCATGTGTTCTTTTACATTTGTGTGACACCTGAGTCTGAGGATGTCCTAAAATGAACACCGTACTACTACGACAGGTGTGAAGTGAGAATGGCTTGCATATTGTCCATACAACAGCCCTATAGTGATGTGACAGTCTGGAAGTATACATGTGGATGGTGTGCTCTGTTTAGGACTGGCTATCTGACACTTCTCCTGACAGAGAAGCATCAGTGTTGAGAACCTTGTTTGGTTAATGGGTCCGGCCGGGTTGGGTCCACAGCAAACCTCGGCCCTGGCGTGGACTCGGTGATCTACAGCATCCAGCAAACTCAGTCATTTCTAGCAGGAGGAAAAATAGTGCGTGACCAATCGCTCTGCAGAATGCCTCTCTCAGAGTAGCAGCCGTTAAATCAGTGGGTGCAGATAAGTGTCCTTTGCATTGCTGAGAATTTTAGCTCAGGGGCAGAGAAACCCTCATCTGCCCTCCACCCCCCAAAGATAAATTGTAAATGTGTACAACTCATAAAGTTGTCGAAAATATACCATATCTAAGCATTACCATGCAGTAAATATATTTTGCTAACTGCACTGAAGCATATGACTTATGTGGACATGCTGCATGCAGCCAAGATTTAACGTCGGAACACTTTCCTGTCAGGCAACATACAGTATAATGACTCTTTTGTATTGATGCTCATTTGCATTTACCAGTAAATTATGCAGAGCACTCATAAACTCAGACTCATATTAACTCTGCTCTGATTGACAGACTGACAGGTCCCATCACAACTTCATCTGTCAGCAGTGACTGACAGTGAGATGATAACTGATTCTGGATCTGATTTGGTAGCGGACTGGTGTGGATTTGGTGGCTATAGGAGAGAGGGCCCAGAATCTGGATAACTAATTGGGGTGTACAGGGTGCGATTTGTGTAAAAAACAGAGGGGGGGATGATTTTGAATAAGTTTGTAACCCCCCCCAAAAAAAAAAAATGAACGAACGATTCATAGTCTAGTAATGTCATGGCTAATAATACCCTATATTATTATGACTGCCGCGCAGCGAAGCGGCATCATATAGGTTTAGTCAGATTTTTTTTTTTTTTTTTCTTTTTCGCATGCCCAAATTTCTGTCAATGATTCCCGGGACACTGAAAGACCGGGGTGCACAAAACTTGGTGGGCATGTACCCCCACATGGATAGCATGGAACCGTCATTTTTCGTTTTGATCTGTAGCCCCCCCGCTGGACTGGACCGACTCTGTGAATATCTTGAGAACTGTAGGGCCTAGGATGACCATTTTTTCCGTATGTTTGCCTCCAGGGGTCATGTTAACCCATTTCATGTGCACACATGTGCACAAACAGATACACACACACATACACATACATTCACAGTAATCATACTTATGACACATACTCACACAGTAGACATATGTACGCTTGCATGCACAGGCACATACGCAGGCACACACACAAGCACGCACACACACACACACACACACACACACACACACACACACACATAACATAAACATAACACAAACAATCAAGAATTTCTCAGAATTATGAACAGGCAAGATGGAGGTGGGGATGTATAAAATGAATTTTACATGTGAAATCTATGAACTAATCATGTTTTGGTACTTGTTGTCTAGCAGATACCAGTGAGAATTGAGTGTGGATAATGCAATTTAGTGAGACAGTTAGAATCATATAGGCCTTTCAGCGTGATTTCTTTTTGTGGAAAAAATGTGCTGGACTGGGCGGCGGTCATATTTTGTACCGCTCTGCGGTACATCTAGTTTGGTAACCAAATAGCCTACACATTGCGCTACACGCAGCGTAGGCTACGTGCATTCTCTCTCCTGCTGATTTGCGTTCAGTAGCCAAGTGCGTAATATTGCAAAAGTTGAAAAAATAAGTGTGTTTATTGTAGCCTACAGAAAATAAATAGCCTATCATACTGTCAGTTAATTGCCTACAGTGCAGTGAAGAGTTTGGAGAGTAAAGTTATAGGGCAACTTGAAGTTTTATGAAAATAATTTACGAACCAGAACATAAAGACCATGAAGCTTCTATTTCTTGCAGCTGTTAAAACACCCGCTAGATAGTTTAAATACCCACCAACATTCGTTTTTGCAGTACAGATTATTTCTAAAAGTTATTTGTCTACTACTGGCTGATTTATCAAACGAGTGCTTTCTCGTTCGTCCTCCGCAAACTACAGGTGTTTCAGTAGAGAGCCATTGAATAAGCGATGCCAAGCAATTTCTGTAACACTTTTTGTGACATTCAGCAAATATCTCCTCTTTTGATGTAAGTTCCTTCGGACAGTAGGCCTACGTTCTACTCTACGTGCAGTTGTCCTCCATCTCAGTTGCATCAGTTTTCTAATTTTGAAGGTTCTAAAACATTATTATGCTTCACTGAATCCTTGTCGTTTTCTTTCATTTGTCCAGCTAACTTTACCATTGAACCTAGCCATATATGATGTGTCAGCAGCATCAGTGCTGACGGTGACGGTGCGTTTCTGATGTCAGATTATTATGTAGGCTAGCCTACTAGACTGTTCTCATGTTGCAGCGCTTTACTTATATGAAGTAGCATTAATCAATATGAGGGGCAGAGGGGGATAAATGTTGCCCCCCCCGACGATAAAAATAATTTAGCAGAGGTAGGGATAGGAAAACCAGAGGGGAGGAAATCCTCACCATCCCCCCCTACAAATCGCACCCTGACTATCAGGATCAGGATAAGCTTCTCTATTGTATATTCAAAAGTACTATTCAAAGCACTATCCAAACTACTTTTTACAGCATGCTCATGTAGTTACTATGGCCGCCGCTTGCATGCGTAGCTAGCGTAGTGTATCGGTCATATAGGTTTAGTCAGTTTTTTTTCCCGGATTTTTTTTTCTTCAGTAATTTTGTCACACACACACACACACAAGCACAGACACACACACACACACACACACAGGTACACACATACACACAGGTACGCACACACACACACACGCATAAACACACACACATAAAGACACATGCACACACAGTAGACATATGCGCATACGCATGCATGCATGCACACACTCATTTCCATGAACACAAAAGTTGCAAGAGTAGGGGATGGAGTTAGCCTGACGTAGTCATACTCAATTCTAGTCAGAATATGAGTCTGATACTGCTCCATTGGGACATAATTATGGGCCGTGTTTCAACCGATACAGGGGGGGAATGCCTCTGCACTCAATTGGATAGACCTAACCAATCAGAGCAACGAAATAGCTTACTGTGAGGTGTAGGAAGAAAACACACAAACCATCCTTCTTCTCCACAAATGCCTTAACATTGTTTTCTGGTCTTTTGTAAAAGTTAGTGCCGTCAATAACTCCTAGCCTACAACACTCATTAGCGAAATCTAAGAGATACGTAGTAGGGTAGGTTATTAGGAAAAAACTGATAGCCTATATCCCCTCCGTTTTTAAAAATAATTCTGTTGAACACTGATATGCTACAAACATGTTAAACAGCTGGGAAAGGCTATCGCAAATCCCTTGAACAGGTGGTCAATCAGATTTCAAACGAACGAGGGAACATGTCGCAATGCAACAGCGCTGTTTTCCCTTGATGAAAGTGAAACCATGAGTTTTCCCACATCTCAACTTTGGCCAGTTTTCAGAAATAATCGTTTTCAGTGATAAAACCTCATTAAATAATATACATTTTCCATATGGGGTCTTAAAAGCCATGTATCCTTCTAGCCACAGCGTTTTTGTTTCAAACATAAACCTAATCTAAGTGTGCTCAGATGACGTGATAGACCAGGCGCTGTTGCTCACCTGTCCATCATCGTAAAGCCCGATTTGATTGGTCCGTCTCGATCTAGGGCGAGCATACTTGCTCCACAATGGAGCAATGTCAGACCGAACTTCTCGACCTCAAATGTTGTGGGCGCGACTAAGTTCGGAACGGCACCCAGGCTAGGATGGAGTAGGAGATGGAGACAAATTGACAAGCGTGATTTATTTATTAAGTGGCGGTCATATTTTAAAATGTGTTTTGAATTGGCAAAAATACGTGGGAGAAAATATCAAGGGGTTAAACTCTAATTCAGCCAATAGCAAGCACCTAACCTTTGACAATTTCAGCAGCTTTGATCATAGTTTTAAAAACCTGGGCTGAAAAGGAGACATTCCCAAGGTTTCTCAACAGTGGCTTTATGTTGTTACCCATTGTGTAACTGACCTGTTTTAAAACCAGAAAATCAGGTTTAGCACCAAATAAAAGAAGTTATTCTGCAAAACAGCTTATGAATCACAACACATATTACAAATTGAAATTAGTGTTTGTAAATTAGCATTGGAAGACCTACAGTATTAACCTCTGTGTCCTGAGGCAAATTTTGCAAGGGGAAGGGGTGGAAGTTAGACTGGGTGTATTAGAGAGGTCTAAGTGCACCTCAATCAGACACAAATTGTCCAGGCAGGGAGCAGTTTGTCCCCAGGCCCCAATTAACAGGAGAATAATCACGCCGCTACTCCCCAATCCCAAATCAGTGGCAATAAGCCAGCACCTGATAGCATGAGAGGAGTGAAGACTACTCAGTCAGTCTAAAAATTCACATCAGGCTTGTCACCTCTTCTGGGATTGCCCCCCGCCCCCCCCCCCCCATTTACACTCTCGTCAAGCTTCTCCCAGTCAGCAGAGAGTCATAACGTCACCTGTATCTGGCCAAAATAGCCAAACAACCCATCTACCCTACGTTGAAAAAATAACCCATTGAATTTAATTCATGTTGATGTGTACGTCTGTTGCACATAAAACAAATGTCTAGAATTAATGCAGCATTTCTCTTTCAATTTACGAAATTGCTTAAATTAAGTTTACATGAAATATTCATGTAATTTCAACGTCATAGTGTTATACAGGTGGAGGTATGTTCTGAGAGTACGCATTCATGTGAAATGTGCTTCTAGGCCAAGATGCTCTTGTACCAGCAATGTTACTCAAAGATAACATAATTACAAACACAGAAGACTTAAGACTTCTAGGTGAAGTTTTGACATGAAAAATTCTAGCTACAATGTAACCACTGATACTTAGTGCATTCTCAATACCTAATGCACTCATGGTGGGAACAAAGCATGTTTCATCTCAAAGCATGACATACAGTAAGATACAACTCAGCTCCAAATTCTACTGGTTGCCAAGCATAACTCTCTTTAAGAAAAGTGATGTGAAAACTTTTGGCAACACTGATAGCTGGATGATTATCTCAGTGTTCTTGCAAAGGCTCATGGGACCATAATGAAATGATGGCACCAAGGCATCCCACGTGATCATTGCTCTTCCTGCTTCAGTACTTCACTGTTGGATAAAATCATTGCTGCGCCGACATATGTCAGTTCAACGTAATAACATTGTGTCTGAAAGAAAAACATGAGTATGTGTAATTTCATGCTTTGTGGTTTTTACAGTTTATAGATTATATGATCTACATCCCAAAAATGTCTACACAGTTCACCAAATGCACATGCAACTTATAACTTACAGGCAAAAGGTTTGCCCAAATCTACTGCCATGTGCTCATGTTAGGTACCCCTGGCAAAACAGCATGGGTTTTGTTGATCTGAGAGGATAAAGAAGCATATTTGTAAGCTTGTAACAGCAGTATAGACTACTGAACTGGGCAATGCAAACCCAATGGAAATTTCAGAGGCCTGACACAGTCAATTCTTAATCCTGGAAATGTATTTCTTCTTCCTCATCTTTTCCTCCTTCTCCTCTACCTCAAAGATAGTGGCTGACCCTGGATTGGATGCAGTGCTGTTTGAGTAACACTCCACAAATCCGGCCTTTGAGGGTGGGGGGTTGGGTTGATCAGGCCAAGTCAGCAGCTCTTAGTGCCATCTCTGTGCCCACCCTTCATCAGGCGTGAAGTGGAATTACCAAACGTATGAAGTGACAGCGGGCTAATGCTGTAAGAAGATTTATTTGCATGAGCACATGCAGGGCAGGATGCTCAGAGTGAGAATTGGCTTTGCTGGAAGTGAGCATGCTCAATGGGATTTAACACATGTGACTTCATATATCTTCGGTTTATGCAAAATACAACTGGCTGTTGCTGTAATTTCATAACACCATGGACACTATCATCATAGAGTAAATATTGGGCCTTAATTACAAGCAATTTAGACAAAATAAATAGCTGACTCATTCATAACTTCACATGCTTTGTAAAGACTTTGTTAGCATCACATACAGTTTGATGGTGTGTGTGGTATTGGGTTTGTATTCACAATGGTGATCAGACTATGATGCTAGCAACCAGGGATGTAGTGGTAAAATAAGAGGTGGGTAAACTTTGAATTCAGTGATCACGGTGAGGTGGACTGCACCACGTGGTTTCGGATTTTAAAAAAAAGGCATTTAGAATATGTTTGGTGATAGTGGAGGTTATTGTCCAATGTGTATAACAATACCAGTGGTATTAAATGGTTCCTGGAGTGAGTGTACATATTTTGAATGTGGACAATACAGTGTGACTTTTGAATGTTAAAAGTTACAGTTGGTGAATAAACTTGAGAGGTGGATAAACTCTAATAAGAGGTGGATAAACTCTACTTCTGAAATTTCAGAGGTGGATAAACTGCATTTACTTGCGTTTAGCCTCCACTACATCCCTGCTAGCAACGGTTAATCAAATGCAGATACTATAACCTCTAGTTTTAAAGATGGAGAAGAGACGAAACATGGAAACAATTACCTTATTCAGTAACTACCTCCCTGTGGCAGGCAAAGGATCCTTTGGAAACAATGAGCGGTGGAAAGACGACTATTTTCTAAGAACCATAAAATGAGGAAACACATGGTGCCATGTCCACATAGAGAATCAAGCCCCTTTCTAAGACAAAAGTTCCTGATCCTTGAGATGCAAGTGTAAACCATAAGATGTCTCTTTTTTTATTTTAAAGAGAGACAAACTTGCCTGCTACATGTGTGGCAACATAGCAGCATATGATACACATGAAATTATGAGACCAGATGGGTTGTGAATCAAGGAGCCATGTTCGGTACATCAGCAGTGATATCTGTGTACTTGTAAATGGTAATGATCATGTCGATTTACTACCACAAAAGACACCAAAGGTCAATCAAATATCCATAATCAGAGGGGGAAGACATTCAAAGAATTTGATTGAATGAGACCAGTGCAACTATGTCAGAAAAAAATTATGCAGGCACTGTATGTTACAGTAATGTAGCAATTATTCTAAAAGTTTAGTATTCTTCCTGTAGACTGTCCTGATCTTGGAAGTATCATCTTTGTTTCAAAAGACTTGGACATGGAAAACATTGTCACATCGATGCTAAAGCACCACATGTTATTTCTAATTACCTAAATTAATTATTCACAAATTGCATGCTATATTTTCATTGACTCCATCTGTTGGCCTACTTCCCTTTGTGACCATGGCTAAAGCTTGCCCAGAGAGATCAGTGTGTTTAATTGTGACAGGCTCCTTAAGATGTTAAACAAGGTGGAAACATCAAAAGGCCTCCATCAAGGTCAGACAATGATTGTCCTCCTGATAAATGTGTGGCTACTTTATGTTAAATAGGTGCGCCTTTATGTTAAATAGGTGCTAAAAAATTGTGGATTTTACATGGTGCAACCACATACACACGCACACACACACACACACACACACAGACACACACACACACACACACACACACACATACACAAACATACACACACACACATTCAGATTTGCTTATGTTTACACATACTGTACATGCATGCACGTGGATGGGACGCGCACACACACACACACACACACACACTTCACTTTCAGTAGACATTCAAGCATTCAACAAGGCAACAGGTCATAGGGTGGGAACTGTGGTCTGTACAGTATATGTGAGCATTTGTCCAAATTAATCTTACAAAATGGCTTATAGTCTATTTTGACCACTTTTTTCGGTAATGAGTAGGCTAATCTAACGCGCTAATATTTACAAACCAGTAATCAGATTAAAGTTACTTATCTAAGTTACTGTGCGTTACTATTTTTGTCATTTTCCTTAGTAAATATATAATATTCTTTGCTCTCTTCTTGTCTTGGGGATTAATGTCATGTAGGTTATGCTCAAGTTTTCAGCATGAGGACAATTTACGTGTAAAACCACGCAGCGACAATGGAGGGAGAGAGAGAGATGCACATTTCATCAGTCATTACTTTGAGTTTGTGTCAGCTAAACCTGACAACATTAAGGTACATTGTACATACTGTGCTGGCGACAAAGTGCTGTCTAGCTAGACATCCCAAGTCTCCCGAAGTTTTGGGAGTCTTTGGGGAGTCCCCACATATTGATAGCGCCTTCCTGACGCCCGCAAATTACATAAAATCTCCCGGTACCTAGAGCGAACAAGAGCACGCAAGCCAGACCGGACTTCAAATCGCGTGTGCATATGAGTTTAACGCGCACACAACGGAGAGGGAGAGAGAGAGGAGTGGTGCATTTGTGCCTGAAGCGCATCCAAGACAGAGAGCATCCTGGTCTGTTTTTGCTAAATCAACCAATCAGTTTTCAGTGTACAGTAAGTGTGCTTATATCTCTTTTCTCATAAACTTAATTAATCAGTTCAGTCAGTGCATCTAGGAACAGGAGCTCATGGCAGCATCAGTGCCCCTCAAAAAGGAAGATTTATATTTATTATATTTATATTTCACATCAGACTACACAAAAGTATACCCAGTTGTCTCATAAGATTAAAATATAATGATAGTCTTGCACACTGCACTGTTTGTAACAGCGACTTTAGCATTGCTCACGGCGGTAAATTGATTGCAAAAGACTTGTTGAGGTGAGTTTAACAAGTGTAATTTCATTTGCATATTACTCAGGCCTATACATGATGGCTAGTTGCCAAGGCTACATGAAAAAAAAAAAAAAAATCTACATATTTTACTATAACAATTTCTATCAATTGGCCTTCCTTATTTGGTGTACTTACATTATTGAACAAACATCTGAATTTCAGTATCTAAGTAGGCTACTGTAGATTATGGGATGTCTGCTATACATTGCTGACATTACTGTTAAAATGCACTTCCAGTATAGTGAGTATTGGCAAAACCGGTTATCATTTTTATGTTGAGGCGGTGTGGGTGTTGTTGGCAGCTGCTGAAAGTAACTAATAAAGTAACTTGTAATCTAACTTAGTTACTTTTAAAATCAAGTAATCAGTAAAGTAACTAAGTTACTTTTTAAAGGAGTAATCAGTAATCCGTAATCATTTTACTTTTTCAAGGTAACTGTGGCAACACTGCTTATAACGTGGCTTCGAATCCAAACAAAGACATACGAGGAATAAGTGAGCAAGCAAATGATTTCACAGCAGTGGGACATACAGTATTTGCCAAGCGGTAAGGAATGACCTTATCTCCATCTCACAGCCCACGGCTCTCTTCTGTGATCATGGAAATTATATGCAGTATGCCAGTCCAAGCTATCTGTGCCCTGGATGGGACGACAATTGTATCAGGTTCCTTTAGTGTGTCCACACATTCATTGTGTTAATGTTTAAGTGACAGTGTTCCAAATGGATGGTTAAATCACATTATTCTCCACCAATATGGCGCTCTCCATGACTCTGCACTTATAGTCATGTACTGTAAAACATCAAATGACTGTTCACATAGCATTTCATGTGTGATATTAAAATGTATGCCACTAGCATTATTGTAAATGTCTGACTGTATAGATTTTTGCATATCAGACATACTGTATGTAAGGAAAGTATAAACACTGATCAATTCCATTTTTATATCACCATTTGAGGCTCTGTTTCTGAGTGAGAGAGGACCTCTTGTGGATGACTGCTGCATAGCATTTCTTGGTTTGAATAAATCCAATAAAAAAGTTATACTGCCTGTTAAAGCACCCACCCCAGTCATCATGGAAATATCTAATAAGTTACATATGCACAGCACTTCCATTTAAAACAACATGAAGCCTCATGAAGAGAGATCGCTCCATCTGTTATGTGTAACTTTAATGTGTTACGTCCTTCTAGAAATCTCTGTCAGAGTGCACACACACACACACACACACACACACACACACACACACACACACTTTTAAAGTTTGATATACTGTATATGTGGCAGCATTTAAGTTAGTAGCTCTGGGTTGTATATCGACCAATAGCTGGTCACCATAATAGATGTATCTGAACAGCCCCAAAGGAGAATGCATAATCTTATGACATATTTACATCAAATAATCATACAGTGTTTTCTTAACATGAACCGGAGAGAAGAGGTAACAGTCGGTTTAACCCATCAAGTCAATCAGACTTGTCTAACTGCAGGGGCAGAGTGGGAAACTAAACATTACTAAATATTATAATGTTACACTCCTACTGTAAAAACATAAACTAAGTGTAGCCTCCCATGGCACTGTCGTGGACTGGAGCAGACTGTCATCTTTCATCTCATTATCTGCTTGAGTGAGAGACTGGGCTCATCCCAGAGGACACAGACTACATGACTTTCTAATTAAAAAGAGGGGATAACAGAAATGCCAAGAGCTCCCCACTGTCATTACACAATGGATTCCCAGAGGCCTATCTTCTGCATGGATTGTGTCACAAGAGGATAGTAGGAAATGTGCATGCCATGTACAGCATGCGTGTGTTTGTTTGTACATATGCCCAGCTTTAATGAAAACCACTACTGGCATACTAAGAGAACAGCCTCTTAAATATTGTATATCACTTGTTTTCTCTAAGTGATTGGTTGTTTTGTAACCATACATACATGCATGCATGCATAATACACTGCCATCATACAGAGCCAATGTTGTCAGGCTGGCTTTACACTCACAATTGTTAATGGCTCATTGATGTTCAGTGATAAGGTTATAATTTGTTTCTTTTGACAGGGAAAGACAATGAAAAGACTCACCCTTAGAAAGTTTGTTTTACTGTACATGCAAGTTTGGATAGTGACAGGTAGCCATGTGAAATAAAAGATAGTAGGTATGTTAGACAACTTAGGTTTTCCTGTATTTTTGCCCTATATAAAATTGAGAGGCTCATGTTTGTTTGTTGTTTCATTTACACAATTTGTATTCTGAAAATATTTTGATATTTCTGAATGAGCACAGCATGTGTCAATTCAACCCGCTGATGACAAAGGCCTGTCAAGCACTTTTGTAGTGGTCTGACATGCTCTAATATTTTAGTTTTACTTGTGCAAAAAAATCTACATACAGTAGATTTTACATACAGTAGTATTCAGTCCAAAGTCAACAGTCTGGGAACAGAGTGAATGCATAGCTCTAGCTTTAGTTTCTGTCTTCATTAAGCATACACTCAAAAAAAAAGACAATTTGTAGCAATGTTGTAATTTGGTATGCTGTCAAGATTTGACACACTTTCAGATTTACGAATAGAATGGTTTAGGCCTACTGTATGTGTACGTTGTGTCTGATAACTCCTGATGAAAAGCCTCTACATAAAACGTAGAATTGTGCACACACAGATCTACGGCAATTTGTAGGCCTACACAAAGATTGATACAAGAGGCCTTACTCTCTTAAATATTTAACTATTTTTCAGCACTAGAGGGTAGTATTTCACAATTCCAAATAGGGATTTGTACTGTTCAAAGCATTTACTGTAAAGGGACACCAGGCAAGCCTGATGCTCTTTCTCTACGAAGCTCCCCCTAGCGTCCATACGTGTCGATACGTGTGCGAGCCCTCGCTCGGTCTGAAGCTCTTTTCTTTTCTTTGCATCTTCCATCAAGGGTTTTCGCTGCTTCTTCGCCGGCTCTGCCATTATACACAGGTTTGCAACAATCGCTAGCGTTTCGTTAGCCTGCCTCTGTGCTTCTCACGATGTCTGAGACTTGGTGAGACTGAGGGTCGGCGGTTACGATACACCGAACTTGCAAGCGGGATATTCTTCCTACAGGCAGTAGAGGCGGGCGAGAGAGTCTTCATTTGCCCTGTAATGAGTCATTTAACCATATACTGACTTAAAAAGATGATTAATTAACACCACGTTGCCTGGTGTCCCTTTAATCTGATTATTTTATTCTCAAAGATTAACAAATAAAGTAAATAATATCCTATAATAAAAGATGATATAATATAATATAATATAATATATAATACAATACCATATCATATATCATATCACATCATATCATATACTATCCTATCATATCATATCATATATCATATCATATAATATGTCATGCACCTTGTCCTACCAGGAGCATATCAGGAGTAGCAACAAGGAATGGTCAAATTTGACTAATTAATTGGTTTATTTAGTGTCTAAATGATGTCAACATTCTGAAGGAGATGGGTAAGATAGAAAGTCTAAACACAACAATCACTAATGTTCCTCTTAACCTTGTCCTTCTTCATTTTTACTAGTAAAAGTGCCCAGGAGACCATTCTGTACCATCTCCATCCTCATAGAATAGGTGTTCATACTGACAAAATATAACAATATCAAAATTTAAGTATGAACCTAGACTATTTCCTGAATAAAGTAGGCTACAAAAGCATTACGTAAAACATACATGTAGGAACCCCGGTACGGAGCCCAGGAGGTGTCATGAGAGTCCAGATGTGTGCTCATTTGACCAAATTGAGTTCATTTTCTAGATAAACAAAATAATCTTGCAATGAAACCTCCGTACATAGTCAAGCGATGGTCAGTTGTGCTCTGTAAAATGTGTCATATGCAGGCAGGAATATTTCATTTATTTTAAATATCGTTGGCGTCCACCATATGTGAAGCATGACAATCCATGTGAACGCATGAATTGTAACGTAGCCAGTAGCCTATGTAGACCTAGCTTAGGCTACTGTTCATTAACGTGCAGAAGATTGTAACAGGTGCAGACACAGAAGATGTAGGCTAGGCCTACGTAAAAATATAAACTTCAATCAAAGCCCGACAGAACTAGACAACATAGCCTACACTATTTACCGAATGAGGTCATTTTTTGATGTTGTTATGTGTCCTAGTATCTTCCCTTCATTTGGTACAGCCCAACTTTTTCAGTTTAGATACACACCCCCTGAGACTCACGAGACTGTAGTTGACTGTAGTGGACTTTGTGTGTAGCACTTTTTATGAAATCCCGCCTCCACTCTCCTGTAAACCACACTTATTGCCATACTCCAAGACATGACCGGACTAAACGCTTTGAAGATGGATGCAAACATTGTAGTTTTGGGGACGGACAGCGTTGGCAAATCTGGTAAGGACATACCTGTTTTTGTAAGGTTTTTAACGTTAAAAAAATAAAAATGGATTGAAATGTATTTGAACTCACGTTGTTCTGTCAATTTCATTGCATGCAGCACTGACAGTCCGCTTCCTAACACGGAGATTCATCGGAGAATACGGGGACATAGGTGGGTTAAGCTTGACTCACCTTACAGTACATTTTGGCTGGATTTTGACCTTTCATATCTTATAGGCTACTCACACTTCCATATTTTCTGTTTGTAGAAACTATATATAGTCATCATTTCAGCGTGGATGGAAGAGAATTGACTCTCTGCATCTGGGATTCACCTTATTCTCAGGTAGGCTAAATAACTTTGAATGAGTATGAGTCTGAAAATAATGTTTCTGTATTGCTTATTAGCGTTTAAAATTGATTATCCATATCTTATTTTTGTAACATATATAGCCTACATTGTTTTTTCAAATTAATAATTGAAGGCAAGTCTATTGCACATGAGGGCATGGAGTTCATTGAGGTTCACCTCAATGTTATTTAATGTTTATTTAGACATGGACAGTGCGCATTAATGAACATAAAAATGTAAATGCACCAGAATTAGCCAAAATGGCTATTTTGCATCTGTTGTCCATGGGCTGATGTTAACAGGTCAGATGTGCCTATAAGAAACTACACACATCATTGCAGACCTAAAAGATAAAACAACACTTTATACATAAGATGTACTATAAGAAATACAAACAAGTGAAAATAAGCTTAACCTACCATAATAAAATGAGTGAAAGTGTGAATGTTATATTTTCTGATGTTAAATAATGAAGTCAAACTTACAGTCATTCGTATGACATCTTCCTCAGATCATTTGTATTTTTATTCCAAAAGCCTCTTCATAATGTCATGTTTATTGCCATTGTTGTTGATTTATCCGTGCCTCACATTGATGTTAACTTAAACCTTTTAATAAAGACAACCATATTGCCATTTATAATATTGGAGAATACCAGGAAAATCCCCTGACTTCCATAGTCGTACAGATCAAAGATTGAGAGGAATGAAGAGGCCTCTGAATGTATCTTACCTAACCCCCTCTCACCTCAGCAGGATCTGTCCACAAGTTCTTCCATGTGTGAGAAGAGACTGCAGTGGGCTGATGGCTTTGTGCTGGTGTACAGCATCTGTGACCGGGCCAGTTTCAACATGGTGACTCGGCTCATTCAGACCATCAAGACCACCAAGGACTACCTGGGGCTGGAGAAGGTGCCCATCGCAATCGTGGGCAACAAACGGGACCTCCACCACCGCCGAACAGTCCTCAGCGAGGAGGGCCGGATGTTGGCCTTGGCCTCGGACTGCCAGTTCTACGAGGTGTCCGCCGCCGAGAACTACCACAGCGTGCTCATGGTGTTCCACGGCCTGGTGGAACGCGTCAGGGAATCGCGCTCGGTCGTCAAGAAAGCGGCCGGGATCAAGGGCATCGTGAAGAGCATGTCGGCCGTGTTCGCCAGGAGACGCACCGACTCACTGTGACGACAGGGGGTTCTCAGTGGAGGAGACTGCACCTTTTAGGAGGGGGTGTTTGACACTGCCCCCGTTTTACAGAGAGGAGCTCTGGGATGCTGGCTGAGGTCCCAGGCCATGTCTCCCTGTGCTTAAGCTGTTTAGTGGAGGGTGGCTGGCTGTAGGGTAGTCTAGGAGGATGAGAATTACTCTCATGCTGTCAGTCACAAAGGAAGCTGTGAGGAGGATGAGGGCATATGTAAGCCATTGGGATAAAGGAGAATCTGGGGTAGCCATAGGGAATCAAATCCACACACAATACCTCTTGATTTTTTCATTAGACTTTACTGAGAAGATGTGAGGATTTGCATGGATTCAATATACTATCTGATTCAGTGTCCTAATGTCCAATGTCCATTACAAATGTTGCCATCATGACATGTTTGAATTCTACACTAACATTTTGAAAACCAAAGTTATGTTGAAGCAGTGTTGTTTGAATTGTCAAGGACTCTCATTATTCATATCTGAGGTCTTAAAATAGTTCAGAGATAACATTGTTCTGTGATTCTGATACAAATATGGAAAAAAGACAAGTTATCAATTTTCCAAGGATGTGTGAAGAATTCAATCTATTTCATAAAACTACCTTCAGGAACAGCATTTCAAGCAACTTTGGTGCTTGGCTAGTGTTAGCACTTCTTTCTGTAATATCAAATTCCATATGCATTGATTTTTATTTCACTTGCAAAAGCACTTTTACATTTTAGCTGGTATTGAGGAGATGATCAACTGAAAATGCAAATCAATTATACTCATTGGCCAGTGTACATATTATGAAATTAACTGATGATTAGTCTGTACATACAAAACTGTAAAAAGATAATGTTCCTGTTGTGAAGTTTGAAATGAATAAAGTGGCTCTGGTTCTGACATACATAAATGATTGTTTGGGTTGATGTTGAAAAGCTGAAGGTGATTCATTTGTTTTGCCCAAGCTGAAGTTGCTTGTTTCATCCATAATGTCTTTGTGCAGACAAGGGACTACTAAAATATATATACACACACAAGAAAAAAACATCATGCAAATTTGTTTATTGGGAAAAGGAGTCCTAAGGATTAACACTGTAGCAAATACAGAGGAAGCACATTAAACAAGTAAGTCTCATACAATATCAACATCTGCATAGTGTATTGACACATAACCTACACTGTAAGTAATTGCTGTAAATTTACAGCCAATTTTCAACACTAAAATACTGTTTTTGTGTTAAACAGTTTAGTACTGTAGTTAGCAATGCATTGTGGGCTGCTTAACTTGGAGCAACAGGACAGAGGCCCTAAACAGTATGCTGATGTTTTAAATTACAGGACACTACAGTATTTTTTGGAAACTGAGTGGTGTTGCTGGGGAATCTGGAATAGGCCTATGGTCAGAAGTTTGATACATTAGTCTTTTACTGCTTGGTCAATTTTCTTTAAAAAAATAAAATACAGAAATTATTTGCCATCAACTCCTGGAGGGACTTCATGAACCATAATTTGGATAGGAGATTTTCCAGAAGAGGAGTCACAATTTGGATGACATGTGCTACACATCATCAAATGTTCTTCATCTACATACATCGGGTCTGACATCTACAAATTAACTGAGGATACAAAGTAACTATAGGATTATTGGAACATCGGCTAACCGAGATGGTTTTTGTGAGTTTTATTTTGTTTGTGTCAACTTTTAATGAAGTGTGTTTTACAGTTAGCCTAGGCTAACAAGGAAATTAGGCTAGTTCGGTTAAAGAGAGACACTTGAATCATCAAGGCTTAGGGTTTCACTTTTCTGTTTAAACGGAAAATCGGTGTGCAAATATTGCCTTTCTGGACTCTTTGAGAATGCATTTTGTTTATTTATCTGTCGCTGCACGTCTTACACAGCCTAGGCTACTTGGCTACTTCTCCCAACTGTTTTAGAGTATAGGCTTTGTCAAACCGTTTTGCATTATCTGTGGCTCACCCCCCCCCCCCCCCCCCCCTCATTGTATTTTATATATTGCACACTGTGTTTTAAAGAGTGACTCCATCAGTCTTAAGTGCCCAGACACCTAATGTGTTTACTGATGTGGGGAGTACTACTACATATGTGAAAAAAGTAGTATAAATTATTTTGTGGCTCAGAGGAAGCTGCATCTAAGCTGATACATTACCTCCATGTTGTCACACAGTTGCTAAATTGCATTATGGGTAAAGTGGGTGCAAGGTTTTAAAAAGTATTTTACTTGTCTTCTTTGCCCTACTATGACACTGTTGAACATATGATGATGATCAAATCAATACAGCAGAAACGTATCAGATTATGTGCAGTTTCCTCTGGAGCCACAAAAGGGTTCTTACTACGTTTTAGACATTTGCAGTAGAACTCCCCAAGACCTGTACAAATGGTTACCCTTTAACTTTTCAATGGCAAATCTATTTAGCAGTTTGACTGTAGGTACTTCTGAAGCCTACCCTATTTGGCTCTAGGTTACTCTCACCTACCTGTAGTAGTGTGTTTATATTTTTTCTTCTTTAAAATCTTATTATGGTAGGCATAATGTATTTGTTTCCTACAGATGTCTGCCACTGCAGCTGACATTGAGACAACTCTCCTGCAAGTCCTCGCCTGATACTGCCTGGTATACATACATTTCATTTAGATTCATTGATTGGCCGATACGATATATAATGTGCCTTTCATCTCGAGTTTACAAATGTTTCCACAAGGTCACATGCAATGCTTAGGTAACATGCTATGACTTGAAGTTTCAGGTGCAACAGGGCAAGTCACAATTAAAGGTTGGATGATCACCTTTGAGGGCCGTGTAATCTCTGAGGGCATCCCACCAACATTTGCATCGGGACTTACTGCTGTGTTTGCAATCTACTACATATTCAACCTTCAGTATCAAGATGAGGCAGTCTGCACTCTGGAATTCATTTAGAGGTAAACCCCTTTCATTCCTTGTCATTATTATATGGATATATACAATTAAATTAATGTGTTTGTATTTTTTGCATAAAATGGTATTATTACTGTAAACTTCAAGCCACAATTTCAACACACACACACACACACACACACACACACACACACACACAGACTGGGTATTTTGTTGGACTATAGGCTTTAATCTAATTCCTTTTGATGAACAATTCATTGCATTTAATTGAATATACACGAAACAGTATGTTGTTGCAACCCCACTCCGATCTTAGACTATTTTCATTTCAGGCGCTTCATTGGTATAAATCCAGAGAGCGGGACAAAGGCCAAAATGGGCAAGGTTGTCTCCAAGAAGAAAGGTGTTATCATCCAGAAGAAGTCTTCTGCAGTCAATACACACGTCGCCATGTTTCTGAAGAATCTCATTGACTTGAATGGAACTTGATATAGACCGGTGAGCTCTTTAATCTCGCTCTCTTTGTTTTGACAATCTGACATTGACACATTAAGCCACAAGAGAACTGCTATTAACTTTATAAGCATTAGCTTGGAGTGTATACTGTACATTCCTGATTGTATAGTTTATTTATTATTCTGATTATAATTTCTTGCTGTTGTTTGACAGTGGCAACACTGGAATAATGCTGCAGGGAGGAACAGCGGCAACCAAAGTGATGGTCATCTCTACTGGATCCACAACAACTAAGATGTAAAAACACAAACCTACCTCACAGGACTATTTTAAGATGTAAAAACACATTTCCATTCCATATTTCAATTTTTTCCATTTTTTGAAAGTAGCAATATTCATGTTGACATTGCTCTTTGAAATAAAGGTATTTGATTTTGATTCTCTCTTAAGTTTTTATTGCTTTAACAGTGTGAATACAGAAATATACTGTATTTCTGATTTACAGACTACTACTGTAAAGCCAATTTACGGTATGGATACCGTCAAATTACGGTATATCGCTGGCGTCTTTGCTGCCAGCTCTTTACTGTAATTTATAGAAAAACAGAAATATACTGTTTTTATGGTTTACAGGCTACTACCGTAAAATCATTTTACATATAAATACCGTAAAAATAATGGTATACTGCTGGCGTCTCTGCTGCCAGCTCTTTACTGTTATTTTACAGGAATTTTTTTTACAGTGTAGACATTTGCAGCAGTCTTGTCCATAAAGTACAATATGCAGATCCTTCTGAATCACTGAATCTACGTCATTGCAAGAGTCTCAAGGAAGAGAAAAACACATTGATTTTCATATATAAATATGCTTGGTGGCACATCCAAATTCCTCCCATAAAGTCAACCTCAAAACAGAACAGATACCAACTTTCCTTTACAACTTCAAAATCTCAGAATCATACTGTAGGTGCACCATTCAGCCTTGAGAAGCCACAACACGTTATAGATTTTATGGAGCCTTAGGAATTATTGCTTCAGTCTTTAGTCATCATTATACACCTTCATACCAGTTTTTCTACAGGACAGTTGTGAAAACTGCACAGAGATAGGTACTGTAAATAAAGAGCAAGCCAATTTTTTATTTTAACTATTTGAAACCTTGCGGCCAGGCTGAAGCTTACATTCAAACAGTGAACTTAGTGCAAAGGCTGTAAGGCGATATTAGAAATGACACAGCAAGTGAGCCTTCATGGAATAGAGAGTTAAGGAAAATATAAGTGGAGCAAACTTAAGACTTTAAACACCTCCTGGTAGGGAGGAATAGTCGAGTTTAGGGCTGCTTTAAGTGACAACTTATCACAGCAGTTCCAAATCGGCACATCACATATTTCAAGACCTCATCAGCTGAGAATTAACCAGATCCAAGTGAACATTTCAGAAAAAAACACTATTCTATGTTGATTTGTAATATTAGGTTTATAGATATAATAAATAATATTACATGTTAATGATATGAATAATATTTGTTTTGCACCAAATTTTATTATTTGCTCAAGGGGAAAATTGTGCCTCTGTTATTGGCCCAGATTCTGAGTAAAATAAATTGATACTCTAATGTCCAGATATTCAAATAGATTCCAAACATCTGATCTACCCAATGCGATCATTGCAGTATCTCTGTTAGTCGATCTTCTGTCTTAGCCAAGTTGGTGCACATGCATGGATTAGTTGGGACATGCTTTGGAACAATTGAACACTTAAAAGTATAAGTTTGGCTGTTGCATGTCATAAAAGCTTACTTTTGCCAAAATTGCAGATATTGCTGTGTCTGTATTTGCCAGACAGTAACTACATTGAGCTTAAAGGAAGTTGACGCACACTGCATCACTCCCTGATAACATGGGTGGAGCGTGTTGTCGTGGTCTGGTGTGTCTGCCCCTGGCTCCTCTCTTTGGAGCTTGAGTGAGCGAGAGACCTGTGCGACCCACTGAGGACCACTCTCTGCTGGGTAGGGATGTCCTGCAGAACCTTCTTCCGAAGCAGCCTTGCCTCTTCTGACACCTGGGGCTCCATGGGCTCGGATGAGCCCTGAGTATCTGCTCCATTCTGGCCTGGCTGAAAGGGATCACAGGGTGTGTTTCTGCCACCTTGCTCTTCCTTTGTATCAGTGGGGGAAGCCTCTTTGTCCTCTCGGGTGGAAAACTTGGGGAGATATGGACAAGCAGATAAGAATGACATTAACCTGAAAATTTAACAAAATTACCTGTCAATGTCATCCTACTCTGGGAGGTTTTATTGCCATTAGAATGCAAGTGTTTAATTTTATTATAATGAAAAGGAAATCAGTCGACAGAAAACATATTTAAGAAATCGAATAAGCATCCAGTATTAAAGCTTGAGCTTGCTTCATTTTGGTTTTCGAACTAGCCATTAACATTCCCACCAGATGTTGTGTTATTGGCTAGAGAACCACAGCTGTAATCCAAGTGAAATTCTTACACTAGAACACCATAAACCTTTGTTTCTGTAATAGTGATTTTGAGGTTACTCGTGTATTTTTTCACGTGTGTGTGTGTGTGTGTGTGTGTGTGTGTGTGTGTGCTGTATGTGGAAGGGTGTGTGGGGGGGACGGGGACGACGACAGCAATAGGCATCCATGACTTTGAGTGAACTTGAGATGACCCTCCCTAAGGGGTCAAAGGTTAGCCTCTTGGACTCTTCCCTCACACCTTCCAGGGGCCCTCTCTCAACATGGCCGACAAAAGAATGTAAAGAAACCATGAGCAGTGAAGCAGATAGGTAATGCTGGTGCCAGCCCCTTTGGAGCCAGACTCTTCTGAGCATCCAAAATCAGACACATTCATAACAGCGTAGTAAAAGGACAGTTCAGATGTGCCTGGTGGTGGTGAAAGCATCTGTCAAATTTCCTGATCTATTTCTTCAAACCATCTCTCGGCAGGACCGTAGTCTCTAAGCCAATACCGTAGGCCTAATATCTCTACTATTAGCCGAGGTTTATACATTGATTTTGCAAAATTTCTTCAGCTACAGTATGACGTTAATACACGGGGACAGTTAATATGGAATTAATATGGTTTTGCTTTTTTACCTTGCATAAAACACTGTCCTGCAGTTTATACACAATGCAGCTAATACACAGGAAGTTACTGTATAATCTTTCTGATGCATAATTAATGTACATTTGCATGCTAATTTGTGACTCAATACATGAGGTGACCATTTTTAAGGTCCAATGTAAATAATTAAAGAAATCTACCATAGAAATAATTTAAATTGTTGGTAAAGCTGGATGTCAAATGGATTTGTAAGACACACACAGTACAAGCTTCTCTGGGTCAGCATGTTCTTATCTTCAGACAACAACAATAAACAACAGAGCAGTGTATCTTAAGGCACGTGTAAAAGACCATGAACCTCTCATTTGACACTAGGCAATTGACTTGCAGTTTTGTGGATATCTGTGATCTACCGGTACGCATGACTAGCAAGCTGGAACCCTCTGAGCTGGAGAGCACCACAGCATGCAGGCCTAAGACCAACAAACAAGCCCCAGTCAGCTTTGCAGAGGTGAGATACACTCTATATTCAGAAAACAAAGACGCTGGAAAGACTAAACAACCCGGCAGGACACCCATCCACCTGATGATGAGATCAGCCAAAAAACGTGCCCAGGGTCCAGACCCTCTGGCTGCACCCACTGATACCACAAGCTGTTACATGCATGTATTTGCAAGTCCAGAACACGAATGTGCAACACTCTTTGCATTTAACAAAGCAGCAGGAGCTCCTCATAAAAGTGATGGTAATGAATGGCATCGGACAAAGAGCATGATAAATTTATTCACTGATGTGAGAGGATGTGGGGCATCTGAGAAGCGTCACCTTATTTGCCACAGTGCTGCTCTCTGATGTAAGTGTCTGCTGGTCGGCTCTGCCATCGAGGGCAACGCAGGCACTCAATGTGAGAACTACGTGCAGCAAGACGTGGGCGTCTGATTAGAATATCAGACGGTGTTTTCCCAGAAGAAAGCCAGCGGGTTTGCTCCTTGGTGGACCTTTCCTGCTGTTTTATTCATTTTTTTTTCATGGAAATGAGCCGTGTGTGATCCATTAGATGAGGCCCTGATTCATTCATTACTTTCAGATGATGACGACGCAGAGGATGCATTCTGATTTCGTCACTACAGCTAATGATGACATACTTCATTAAGAAAATAAGAAAAGATCAACCATGTTTGGAACATTTATATCCAGCTATTTGAACACAGTCCATGTGGATTGGGCAATATCTGAATTTGTTTGTCTCACATTTGTAGAGGAAGCCAAATAACAGCCAGTAAGATATCCACATTAAGGTCAAATGGTCATTTCTAATAAAACAGGTTCTATAAAGAAAAACATATGACATACTGTATGACAACAACATATGTTCATAATATTACATCTGCATCTGGAGTTTGAAGCTGGAACCAAATCATAACATCAGTGGTACTGTAGTATCAGTGTCAGAAGAGGCAAAAGAGAAAGCCACTGTAGTTTAGTCTTCAGTCGTCCTTTTTACTTCTGCCGGCCTTGTGCACCCGGAGAACATTCTCATAAACAACACTATTTTTAGCAATCTTTTCTGTTGACAAATGTATGGCCTATGGAGTATTATGATGGCAACGGATCATGTGAATGTATACTGTATAATGTATATACAGCCTCAGCTATATAGGAGGGGATCAAAGGCTGTCTTATATAGGAGTAAAACAAAGACCATCACAAGGGCAACTATGCATTTATAGTTGGAGCATGTCAGATCAAAGAGTGGATACAAGAGCAATCAATATGTGTTTTTTTCTCTGTTTTTGCTTGTCTGATTGATACAAATTCTCCTGTCCCCACTGATCAATGCTAATGCCAGCAATTAGTCCACCTTGTGCACACTGAATTCAGCACAGTGGCAATAACTGCATTACTGCACAAGAAACTGAATTACGCATGGGTTTATGAAAAGTCAATAAAGCTGAATGTATTGGTGCATTGGTCAGCCAAACATGATTCATATGGAGTATGTGTGTTGCCATTGACAAATAGTTTTTTGTGGTCAGTCTTGGAGTCATTCTATGTACCTCCTGTCACTATCTATAGACCCCCACATCGGGTTCATCTTCCATACTGCCTACATTCACACAGTCCTGCTCATCTACTTAGAATCTCCTCTATCCTCCCTGACTTTCACTGGATTCCCGTACCAAATCCAAATGCATTCAATTCTCAACTTCCTACAATGACATGAAACAATATTACAATACGATATCACATAGTATAATCTGATCATCTGCTAGTCTGTGCGCTCACATTTCATTAGCACATCATAGCCTTAGCCACAGAGGGCCCTATTTTCGTGGCGCAAACCTGGCAGAAAGTGTATAATCATTATATACCCCCATATAATCATCACGACGCAACACATATTCCTATTTGTACACTCGAGTTTTGCGCTATGCGCGTCTCTTTTATTGAACAAAGCCAAGGAGTGTGGCAATTAACGACCTAAGGAGGGGTCTAGCGCATTATCTAAAAATTGCTATCGTACACTACCTAAAACGCATTACGCCACTGATCAAGAGAAACCTGGTCAGAAATCCATGGCGAGTTGTTTATATGTTATTTTAAGAGCGCATTATCAACAGTGATATGGGCGGGTGCACAACTACACCCTGCTTCTGTCATCCACAGGAACGCGCACCAGGGCACATCCATGCAAAAATGACAAATTACACGATTACAATGGGAAACATAATTATAATAAAGATTATGAAATATCTCACAATGAGTAGTTATTTACATCATTTGCAAATTGGTAATGACGGTTAAAAATGATTAGGCGAGAGGCACATATGGAGCACAGCTGAAAACATACTGTCACGAGATGTAGGCTAAGCAGCAACTCTTCTGCAGGATAAATGTCCTTAGGTTTTTTATTCAGTCATTCGAACATTATTAGAGTAAGTGTTGCTTTTTTCAGGCTATGTTTTCGATGGTGACCTATTGTCAGACAATAGTAAAAAGTAACTGCATATAACTGTTTTGTTGTTGACTATGGTGAAGTTAGTTTCACTTTGCCAATGAGTTCAAATAATAGACGAGTGCAGATGTGTGTAGGCTATATACTCTGCTAGGTTTTAGTATAAAGCATGGTTTAGTTGGACCTGTTCCATACAGTCTCGCGTGCATGCAGATTCTTTCAAATGTGCCGCTGACCATCAAAATACCGATGCGCTGTTTGGAGTTGCGCTGCTTGCTATTAAAGGGAATGACAGATGTCACTGTCATTGGCTTAAAGGATGTTACGCCCAAAACACACCCATGACTGAAACATAGGAATGCCCTGTTGCACCATCCGCCCAACGTTTGATAACGAAAACACTCCCAATGTGGACTGGACATCCCACTAAATTTAAATAAGCTTTTCACCAGTGACCATCTGTTTTAGACCGCAAAAATAGGGCCCAGAGTTCTTCAGCTTGCCTCACTCACCTTTTAGCTCTGGCAACTCTGCTTATTACACTCCTTAGAAAAAGATCATCTCCCATCTCTTAAACAAATGACTATAACTAACCATATCCATACAGTATACTGTCTCTCTAAGAGTGAACTGCTGTACAATTTTATCAACATAAAATTGACTCCTTTTCTCCTGCTCCTACCAAGGCTGCAAGAGACTTGCGTGTCATGACCAAAGATTCTAGAGCGGAGCGTAGCGCTCTATAATCTTTGGTCATGACTGATGACCACCTAACCTTCTCTGACCATGTTGCCTCTGTTGCACGGCCATGCCTCTTCACACTATTCAATAACAAAAATCAGGCTAACACGCCACCAAGGTCTTGGAACAAACCATGGATATCCCTCGCCTCGACTACTGCGATGTCTCCTAAGAGGCCTTCTAGCTTTGATCAACCGAGAAGGCCAAACGTTACCTGGCTGTTCATTGAGTGCCACTGGCTAACCTTAGCCACCCGCATCATATTAAAATCACAAATGCTGGCTTACAAAGTGATGGCTGGCTCTGCTCCCACTTATTTAAATGCTCTCATAATGGCTTATGTAACCCCTTGGTCGCTACTTTCCTCCAAGGAGCGTCATCTGGTACAGCCGCCCCTACACACACAGTAATCCTGACTACTTTCATTTGTAGTTCCCCCGATGGTGGATCGACTTACCAAGTGCTACCAGAGTAGGGGCGTCCCTCTCTATCTTCAAGAGGCTCTTAAAGACCCAACTCTTCTGAGAGTACCTCCTCTCCAAACACTCCTTACAACTCAACATGCATGTCCCTTCTTCCCTGCTTCAACTTCTACCACTATCTCAACTACACTTCAACAGGTACAGTACTTAAACTTCTGCACTCCCATCCTCTGGTAAAAGCATTTATTGTTGTGGTATTAAAGATGCAGTCAGTGATCATACTGTATGGGCTTGAAATCCCATACATTTTTTTTTGTCACCTTCATCGAACATCTCCTCATGATCCACTAGCTGCCCATATCATGAGTGCACTGTAAAAAACCTGGTCTCTGTAGGCAGCCCAGGCTCTGAAAACTGGGGGCAGTCCCCTAAACAAAAACAAAACCCTGTGTAGAGTTTCTCTGGGAATACTGAAGGGAGGGGTGAGCTACTTCTCTGGTATGTTTTGTTTAGACCTTGGTTAAAATATAATGTTGTTTTGGACAAAAGTGTCTGCTAAGAAATTAAAATATAAACATAATCATATAAGCGCAATCGCTGACTGTACCTTTAACTGTTACCTATGGTTTCCTCTACAGAAGCCATCCATTGCATATTCAGATGCTACCTTACAGAAGCCATCCATTGCATATTCAGATGCTACCTTACAGAAGCCATCCATTGCATATTCAGATGCTACCTTACAGAAGCCATCCATTGTGCTCCATTCCCCTTCTTATTATACCACTTTGAAGATCTTCACAGTGGCTAATAGATTCAATAAATATATGTCCTGTTTTTCAGCTAAGTACAAAATTACTCCCCGGAGACGAGAACACTCCGTCCTTTCTCTAACATTGCTGGAGAGAATGGTACAATTGCATTAGCCACTCAGTGAATACTAGTGGATAAAAAAATGTGCATTCTGCACTGCCAACAAATACACAACAATGTTCCTAGGATGTTTTTGTTTGGGCCCCTGTGGTCAAAACAACCCCCACTTCCTGTGACAAGTTGCTAAGCAATCACTCAAAACATGTTAAAATGTCTAGATTAAGGTGCATTTCAGAAATTGTTGTTCTGAATTCCTTTACCAGCTCCCTACTCTAAATTTAGACTAGTATGGACAGGAGACAAATATGACACATGGCAACACATTTTTTTCTAGGGCTACTCTGAAGACAAAAAAGTAAAATGATTCTGTAAAGATAACGAGTCTGAAATTGTGTTATTTCCGGGACATTATGGTGTACAATGGATGCAGTGGAAACCAACAGTTTGCATTATATCATACTGCGGAGAATGAGCCCCTCCAGTCTATCACTAAAACCCTGTAGCCCCTGTTTTATTAGATAGATAGATAGATAGATAGATAGATAGATAGATAGATAGATAGATAGATAGATAGATAGATAGATA
This sequence comes from Alosa sapidissima, assembly GCF_018492685.1. Taxonomy (NCBI): domain Eukaryota; kingdom Metazoa; phylum Chordata; class Actinopteri; order Clupeiformes; family Clupeidae; genus Alosa; species Alosa sapidissima. The sequence continues at coordinate 6,297,538 of NC_055967.1, forward strand.
CTTTATTGATCCCCAGGGGAAATTCAAGGTCTTAGCAGCATACAACACAAACACATTCTTTAACAGCAGAAAGAGTAATTAAAGTATATAATATAAAAACACAACTAAGCAATAAGGACAGTAGAAGATAAAGAATATGCTAAATATAATTAACTTAATCTAAATCAATTCTAAAAACAGTATCCACATAGTGGTGATTAATCAATCAGAGGCGCTTGCAATGACTGAGGCAGGGACTGAGCCTGTGATTCTCTGTGCATAGTAAGGTATGGTAAGGTGCTCTAAGGTGCTCTGTGTGAATGAGTGTCATGGTGGTAGTGCAATGGTGATAGTGGTCATGGTGATTGGTCATGGGAGTGCAAATGAGTAAGTCCAACAGTGCAACAATGCAGAAATAAAGTAAAGTAAAGTATATATATCTATATATTTAACTATTTAAAGAAAATGTATAAGTGTGGCCACAGCTGTGGCATGGAGGGGGGGGGGGTTATGCATATGTGCTAATGTGCTAATATAGCACGCAAACAGTGACCAGTATTACCACTACTTTGTACCTCATAGAATGAAATATTTATCATGGTTAACAGGGGGTCTGGATTGTAGGCTACAAACTGTAAAACCAAAGGTGCTAAAATGAAGTATTTTTATAAAAATGACCATAGAAGAATTGTTCACTGTTAAAATATGCTAGTCATCCAGAATCCCTCTGGAGCACCTGGGATTCTCAGCTGTGTTGAAGGTCCCCCCTGCAGAGCTGGCTTCCACACACACTCCACTTCCTGTGCACTCACAACATGACTTTGAGCGAATTAGTACCCACAAACCTCCCCCTTCCTCCTTCCCTCTTTTGGGATGGATTAAAATGGCACTAATAGTAATACTGTAGTCTTTGCCAGTAATATGGTGTAGTTCCTTTCTATTGCATTGCCATTGTACTCACACCAACAAAAACCCTATACTGCAAAGGAAAAGCCTTATATTATATCCAGTTAATTACCAGAAGAAAGTCACTTTCATACTTTGTTTAGGATGTTACTGTACTGTAGAGTTTAAGGTGTACAACACAACTAATTTGTAAGCCTGGGATGTGTTTTTCACTGTTCAATGCCTCAAATGAGACTTCTGATTCCACAATTGCTGGTAAATTTGAACTAGTCACACCCATAAAACATTTGGGAAAATGCCAATTATCAGCTTGCACAGTTAATGGCAAAGTACAAAGTAGGAATCACACACCGGCCATTGCCCATTGGTTAAATGGCAGTCCAATGGTCTAAACCAACCAGTTTAGTCTAACCAGAAGTGTTTGCCTATTAAGCTGCAACTTCTGAAAACGATCCCCAAAGGAGCATGCCCAGTTAGAGCAGACAATTGCACCGATACGGATATCAAATGTTCAGAGGCCTGGACCCCAAGATAAGGCTTTTCATAGTAATATGTCCTATTGTTCCACAAACCAATTGTAAAATACACAATATCATACAAATCGGCAGTTCTACAGTAAAATTAGGTTTCATTTAAGACCAATTTCCTATAATACAATTGTGATTTACAGCACTAACAAAGTTCTACAATAATATAAAAATTACAGCAATGAAAAGGCTTATTTTAAACACAATGCTAACGGTGTACTGGAAGAATGTGTATCCTTTTCAGTAATTTACTTCACAAAGACTAGAAAGAAATGACAATGTAATTAGAGGAGTTTTGTGCACTTCACAATCAAATTACAGTTCCTTCTGAAACTCACATGATGGGGAAATGAATGCTTGTGTGCCGAGTACATATCAAGGTATTATGTGCTCACATTTACTGTTTCCATTTTGACAGAAGAGCAACACGTTTTCTCACTGGCACACAGATGTAAAGGAGTTCGTCTGTCTCTGATTAAAGCCAAATTTGGGCGTGTCCGAAAGGATCCGAAAACATGGCTGTGCACGTGCCTTTGGTCTGGCTGCTCCTACTACCTGCCTTCTAATCTCTCTCTCTCTCTCTCTCTCTCTCCCTCTTTCTCTCTCTCTCCTATCTCTCTCTCTCCCTTTCTCTCTCTCCCTCCCCCTCTCTCTTCCCCAGCTGTGGACTGAGCTGGAGTACTCAACTGAACGTGCCTAAAACCATCCATAGCCTTCTCATACCACTGGTTATTATTTCACTTGTCTGTCAGACAAGTAGGTGTTACTGATGAAACCTATCCCAGCTGCTGTTTACACAAAGAGAACTGTATGATTCATTCAGCTCTGAGGCAAAGCAAACAGAGAGAGATGGAGAGTAAGAGAGAGAGAGAGAGAGAGAGAGAGAGAGAGAGAGAGAGGCAGAGAGAAGGGAAAAGAAGGTCTCACTTACAGTACATCAACTTGAGAGAGAAATTCTCTCAGCATCCCTACAACACCTGCTGAAGGAGGCTTAACGAGTGTTCTGCTGAAGCATGTCCCTTTTCCTTCTTGTGGGCTCAGACTGCAGCTTCTGTGCTGCTTCACTTCAAACAAAGATACACTGATTTCCCTTCCACGTTTTTGCAAAACTGTGATGTCATTGGTTATTGTACATCAGGTCAGCAGACCACTTCCTGAACGAGACTTGTCTGTCATGTTGCTAGGCCACACATGTGGCCAGAGATTACTGAGCACTGGATATATTTGTAGCCATGAGGCTAAGGAATAACACACAGTTTGAATGGACAAGTTATTACTCAAATGAGTCAAATTAAAAAAAATGTCTCAGTGATGCAAACTCCTGTACTGTGGATCAAAAATATGTTCCATCTTGAAATATTTCGTCTTGTGTGCTCACACCAAACTTGTGGTTCAGTAGAGGTATCTAAATATGAAAGATGTGGAAAGTAAATGGGGATAATCACACACACACACACACACACACACACACACACACCCCTACTAACTGCTGTCTGCGCTGCATGTTTTTTACGACTGTGTCTGAGTGGCCCATAGCTCCACAGCATGGGCAGTTGCAGGCTGGCGGGCAAAACTCATGCCCAAGTCTGAGAATGGAGTGACAGGCCAGTGGAAATATTTTCAGGACATTTTGTTCTGTTTACATTCCCGACTGAGTGCTGACTGCTAAGGACTATGAAGAGGGACGTGATGATGGTGGGAGACATTTTTTGGCTGCTTCATTCTAAGTAATATTCGCCATAATCATTACTGTATAATGGGCGGATCAGTCAAGAACAGCTTGGACTCCTACAGTAATTGCTGGTAACGAAGGCAAGATTTCAGTTAAGCACAAAAGCATACAGTAATCCTCTCACTGAGCATATCACTGTGGCTATAGAGCAATGAAATTGTTGGATGATAGAGGAAGGATTTTGTTTTGTATTTTCGTCAAACTTAAGGTATACTGTACATATAGAGACAGATCTTACAGCTTGAATTGCAATAAACAGAGGTATTTGGCTTTGGATGAGAAATAGAACAACTGCTCCTATACAGAATTCTCTACTAATGGTTGAATGAACCTCAGTACAGGATGCTTAAAATAATACTTTTTTAAATACATGGTGGTACAAATGGTCCCTACTCAGTAAACTCTCTGCAAGGCCTTGAGCAATCCTCCTGTTATTTTGCAGAGCAGATCTTGTATATTCTATATGAGAAGACTCCGGACATACTGTTCCTTTCTGTGTGCTTGTGGGTGCCATAGATTTGTATTAATAACATCCGTTCCAACCCATATTCCCTCTGAGTAGAGACATTTATTTGCTTAAGACACGTTTACTTGGAAGTTCTAGGGTTACTTTGTTCGAATTCTCCAAGAGTGTAAGAGAGATGCATCAAGTCAAAAAGTCATTTCCACCCAATGTTTTGGTAAAGATCAGAAAAAATATGCATGTGGAGTTCATGGCAAAGCTTATCAATCTAAAGTACAGAGACCGCGCTGTCTGTGGGGCCAGCAATGCATCTTCATTAAGTAATGACTCTACTGTTCATCTGAAACAAAACAAAATATCCGCCATGTCATTCGCTGGAAGAGCACATTACTGGTGAAGATAATGGGTGATTGGATTGGGGAGGTGGGCTAGGAGGGTGTGTGTGTGCTGGGGCGGGAGAGGGGTATTGGGGGCAAGTGGGGTTGGGGAGACGGATGGATGAATCCAAGGGTGCGGAGAAACATGAGCACGTGAGACATGCACGTGCTTGAGATGCCAGATGGATCAATGCACGTGAGCAGACAAATCAAATCACGGGGGGGGGGGGGGGGGGGTGACTGACTCACCCGGCCATAATAAGAGATGTTGGTGAAGAGAAGCTCCTTGGCTGAGCTCAAAGACCCTAGGACCAAGTCGGCACCGTCCTTCGCCAGGCCCACGGAGGTCTTGGGGGCTTGCTTCACCCCCGAGATGACTGACACATAGGCGCTCTGAAGCTGCTGTCCCGCGCCACTCAACAGTTCCTTCACCCGGCTGCCACTCTGAAACACAACACAGGGAAAGACCTCAGTCTCTCTCTCTTTCTCTCTCTCTCTCTCTCTCTCTCTCTCTCTCTCTTTCTCACACACACACACACACACACACATACACACACACACACACACACACACACACACACACACACTGGTTAAAGTGAGATTTGGAAGGTTGGGGAACCCTCAAACCCAGTGTCGGTGCAACGGGGAAAAATGACTCACAGGGGGACAACATACAGTATTGAGTATTGTGGTGTAGCCATACTTTTTGAGACAAGAATTAGTATCTTTGTCACCTCTGTGGCTGTTCTTACATCCAGTCAAAATAGGTCCCATGTTGATTTGTACCAGGGGTGTCACTAGACCTAGAACTGCACTAGGGCACAAGCACCCCTTTGGGGGTCCGGGGGCATGCTCCCCCAAAAGACAACTTTGTATATTTTAATCTTTAAATGCATCAATTTGGTAGCCTGGATACCAGACTCTCTGACTTTGCAGAGAGTCTGGCCTAGATCCATTGGCAAACGTTTATTTCCTGGTTGGTGGACGCTTGTCTGAAGTTTGAAATCATTGGAGTTCAATCACTAACGTTTGGTAATGACGTACATGTATGTTAACCATGGGGGACACAATGATAATGATAGGCTTGCAACTTAAACGTAATCGCTCTCAGGAACGCCCTCTGTTCGCTGGTTGGTTTGGAGACAAGTTGGCGAAGTAAACAAAGTGAACGAGAGCTATTCCAGACGGAGTACTGTAGGGAAATGTAAATGAGCGGAAGTAGGTAGACAGGCGGAGTCAGGATATCAATTTGGTGCACATTGAAGAGAAATTCAGAGGTTAGACTTGCTATTTCATTTTTGCTCCCCGAGCGCCGCTGTTGTTGCAGGCAGCTCACTGCGCCGGGATTAGTGTGTGCTTCACCTCACTGTGTGTTCACTGTGTGCTGAGTGTGTTTGACTAATTCACGGATTGAGATAAATGCAGTATATATACTTATACTTATACTGTATATAACATATACAGTTTGTGTTGTTTCCTTTTTTATTTGTTACACAATATGTGTTGAAAACAACACAACTTGCATTGTTTTTTTAACACATCTCTGTCTATACATCCAGATAGGGACAACACATTAATTTTAAGAGTGTACAGTATATGCCATGTGCCGTTCTGGCCCACTTTAACCCCAGCACACACACACACACACACACACACACACACACACACACACACACACACACACACACACACACACACACACACCGTCCAGAATCTGGTAAACAGTAACACATGTCAGTTGCCCATATGCATGCTGTGCCTAGTTCCCAACCCAACTGGTGGTGAGCTTCAGCACTGTTACGTAAACTACGCAAACACGCATACTTCATCCTTCGAAGGAGCCTTGGCTTCCAGCCAGCCAAGTGAAAGTGTCAGCAGGGAATGTTGTGTAACAGTACTTAAACAGTACTTACAGTTCAGAGGGGGGAGGCAAGGGGAATGTGTGTTGAATGCTAAGAATGTCTTTAATAAAGATTTCTGACAACGCCCCCTTAAAAACTAACAGTTGGGGTCAGATTGGGAGATCCTCAGGTCCATCCTTCACAGGGAAAGACCAAACAGATTTCAGCTGGCGTTTGATGTAGGGCTAAACACTGGTTTAAGCTGGATCAGACTAGTTTACGACTACCGGTAGTTACTATCCAAGTACAATACAGCACATTGAAATGTTTTAAAATACCTTTTAGCATAAACAACATAGGTCAACACACCTGGAAGGCTGAGTGTGAGTGTAAGCCAAGGATCCACATGTGCTGAACTACTATTTGTTCATAAAATGTTTACGTTTATGTCTACGGTTCTTGGATGCTTCTGTCCAAAGCTAATAATATCACTTAAAATTACATCAATAAACATTACATTAACATGGAATTAACAGTGTATAGTAAAGGCCTAAATAAATGTTTAAAATAAAAAATGGTTTAGAGATTATGGTGATGATTACAGTATTATCACCTACAAATCCACCTAGCCACATATTCCCACTCCAAAAAGACATTTATTCCCCAAATTTGTAATCATCAAAAAACAGATAGAATTACAAATTATGGTATTAATAGCAACATTTTTTGGAGAATATTTATTTATTTAAGAAATAAAATGTGTCTTTAAGGAAGGGAGGCATACAGTAAACGTAGATCATTCATACAAGGCTGCAAGGTGATAACACTGTATTCATCTTCACAATCTATGACCTTTTCGGCTATTTATATGTACCTGTCACTGCAGCATTAACTGACGGAGCTTAGTTAAACTTTTCTGTGTTACTAAAGCTTAACTCTTTATATGGCCCCAGTGGTTTTAACTCTGCCAAACAACGCTGTGAAAGACACACTTAAGGGTTGCAGATCCAAACAGAGGCGATTTCAATAGGCTCCACTAGAGAAGGGAAGGTCAGCTGAGAAGAGTAGGTTAGGAAATATCTGATGGCCATCTGCAGAATTAGTTTGATGGTCTTTGCAGATGAGCGTGTGATCGTAAGTTAAGCGTAAGTGCCTTGTCTATGTTGGCAAATGCAAACCCCTATTTGGATAGAGTCAAAGTGGACCAAAATTATTTAGTTCCCCAAATCTGATCTAAGGCTAATAAAATAATTTAAAAGAATGCAAATGAATTATTTCATATCTAACGTGATCAGATCATCAAATGTGACTAGATGTAGATGATCATACTAATTTGAGCATTTTAGCAATTACTATCTGTTTTCTGTGTGTGCCACAATACACCAAATAAGTTCTTCAATAGATACAGTATAAAGCACAGGCTGGACTAAACCTAGAACGTGCTCTTTGCTATACATGTGTAACGGAGGCGAACTGAGCTAGCGTGCTAGTTGCCCGTGTAAATCCTCACAGCCATAACCTTAAGAACGCTTCTAACCACTGAGTTGGAAGCCTGGGCTTTTAGCTCAGTGGTTAGAGCGTCGACTCCCATGCCGGTGAGTGTCGAGGTGGTGGGTTCGAGCATAGACATAATATACTATAGACGCTGCATCGACCGCTACTCCCTACTAGTGCTGACGAGACGTGGAGCCGCCATCTTGGACCGGTCATCCACTCTACTCAGTGTAATCTGTTTGGCCGGTGAGATGAGCTGTCAGCGCACTTAATTAATCATATCTCACTGAATACCGAACAGATTTTCACGCGTTTTTTTTGCTGCAAAGGTCATACATGTAGCTATGATACAGGCCACATTGTTCGAAAATACAAAATACAACCAATAGTACGGTAATGTTAAATCTTACTTGTGAAAAGTAAATCCCCCGAGTATGGTCCGCCGATTTGAGCAGGAACATGCTGCACAGTGCTGTCATCTTGTGTTTTCTGCTGCAACGCAACGAGGAGTATGACAGGTCCAAGATGGCGGCCGCATTTCTTGTTTCCAGCAGCCAATGCGGCGTCTATGTATATTATGTCTATGGGTTCGAGGGCCGTGAGCGGGGGACGAATTACGACCTTGTTACAGTGGTGCCGTAGACCCGGATCATGGGAGTGAGGATTTAGGGAGGTGAGTGTAACGGAGGCGAACTGAGTTAGCGTGCTAGTTGCCCGTGTAAATCCTCACAGCCCTAACCTTAAGAACACTTCTAACCGCTGAGTTGGAAGCCTGGGCTTTTAGCTCAGTGGTTGGAGCGTTCGACTCCCTGGCCGGTGAGTGTCGAGGTGGCGGGTTCGAGGGCTGCGAGCGGCGGACGAATTACGACCTCTGTTACACATGACAATACCTTTCCGAGACGGTGAACACATTCTCTATGCACAGTATGAATGATGCTTTGTCAGTGCTCCAACCTGCTGTGGTTCTCCAGTCCCCTCCAGACTCTGTCTGCTCTGCTGTGGTTCTTCGAAAAGTCCAGCTAAGACGCCAGGGAGGCCCAGAACGGTAGAACTCACAGCGTCCAGGTTCTGCTTTGCATACCTGGCCTGCACGACGACACAGCAACACAATGTCGCTTCGGTTATGCATTATACAACGTGTCTGTGGCCTACTTCTTTTACAGTGAGCAAATGATGAGAGTGAATGCTTTTCACATGAGAACAAATTGGTTGACACAGATGTTGGAGAAAAGGAAAATAATGAATATCCTTGTCCCAGATATTATGCAAGGAAAACTCCATGTATTCAGGTCAATTCCACCTACTTAACATTGTGCCCCTACACCTGCTAGAAGATTCACTATGAATGTGTGACATCTGTTCTTTCTTCTGGCCAAAGATATTTGAGGTACTATTTTTAATACCTGTCTCTAGCCTGGGTGTTCTCATGCTGCCTTGCGCGCGATTTGATTCACGCTGCTAAGGCAGCCTGGAGACCATGGAGCAAATTTTCGCCTGAGATAGGGAACCAATCACAGAACAGGGGGGAAAGCAAGACGATGATGAGCTATGCACAGACGCATTTGATAGACATACGTGGCACCCAATAAACGGATCTGGTGGTGGCGCTAGCCAGGCTAACCTGTCTCCCTACCATGTCTACAACCATGAATGGTTCCCGGAGTGCAGCTGTCTGTGGAAAACTAGTCCATTCCAAAGTTACACATTTAGTGTGGATAGAGTGCGGAGCAGAAGGCTCTAGCAAAGGCAAAGCCGACCCAGAACCCTTTCACCAAAAGCACTTGAAGTTTACAGAGACATCGGCCTTGATCAGCTGACGTCAAACTGCTGAATGTATCACAGACTTCCAGATCCCCACCATCCATGACCTTCAGGTTTTGCTTTTCAAAAAGGGAGAGAAGTGAAAGGCTACTGTATCAGTGCTACAGTGGTGGGAAAAATAGAAAAGATATGGGGCTCTCACAAATAGAGTTATCTAGCTATCCTAGACCGCTTCCTCCTTTGCTTGCTTTTGTATAATTCTGTTTTTCTATTGAAAATAAATTGACAACTCCAATATAGGTGTACACAATTTAATAATGTGCAACAATGCCTCTTTTGGAAGGATGTGGAAATACGTTCTAACTATGACATCTGACAGCTTTAAATGCAGCTCTTCAGCTTTAAAAGCAGAGGGGAATTTGTCATTGTACTTTTTAAACAATGTGTTAATTAATAGTTTTGCACTACTATTACAACTATTTTAATAATGCTCTCTACTCCAGAACTTTGTACATTCTAGAGTTAAAAATAACCCTGAGCAAAATAGCACAGGGAAAAATGACCTGTGAACTTTACGCTGTGGTATGATGTCTGTCCTTGGAATTGGCTATTCAAGTCAGAAACAAGGTTAGACAAAAATGCCTGCTTATAACTAAGCCCTGTTGCCATGCCAAAATAATACAATGGATCTGTCTTGGCAGAACTATCAGTTAAAACAAATAGACTGTTTACTGGCAGCATTGGTCCGGATTGGAACATGAACTGAAATTACTTTTGTTCTCATAACCACAAGTAGCTCACTTCTGTTCCTATCCCTTTTAAATGGATGAAGCACTAACACAAAAACAAACCTTAATAAAATAAAAAAACAAGCACACACTGACCTGATGTAAGTGACCAACTAACCAAGATGTTAGCCCAATGTAATTCAATGTTTACATAAACAGGTCAACTTTGTTCTTGCTTTGTAATTGTATTGACCTAAACATAACAACACTGCCAAGGACTTTTCTGTGCTTGAATTATCATGTAATAACACCATAACCGTGGTTCTGAAGAGAGCATGTTTATGTTTGCCAATTGAATTGAATTGAACAGACAGATAGAGGGCCATGACAAAAAGTGTTTTGGATCAGAAGCATGAACCTCAAGCACTGAGTGTTCACTAGTCACCCATTATGAAATCTTTTGTGTCTTTTGTTTGTGTTGATTTTATCGTATGAGGCCAGTTTGGTCAAAGAGAATTCTGTTTTCTGTGAGTAAACACATATACATATACAGTACAGACATATACAGTAGTAGAAAATACCCCTGTTATCTAGTCTGGCTTTCACCAGACCAAGCTCAATCTCAATAGAAACCGCTGTCAGATCAGACTGGATTCACCCAGCCTACCTGTTATCTACAGTATCTATTACAAACACAGTTGCAGCCCAAAACTAAACCCAGGGCAGTGAGTGAAGTAGCGGGAGTCCACAGGTCTGTACTGACTCATGACGGTGGCTTACCATGGACACCACACCAGGGATGCGTGCCACCAGGTCCTGGCCTTGACTGCTCGTGCGCTGGATCTGCGTGACCGTCTGACTGTAGGCACGACTGCACGCGGTGTTGACCAGGGCACTGAGTCGACTCAGGCTGGGCTTGGGGCCAGGGGAGCTGACATCATTCGACTGCTGCTCCTTCGACACATCCCCTTCTGAAACAAAAATGACCCTCTCAGTGAAAAGTTTACAAAGAGAAAGACACATTGTTGACTTTGTCAGTCTTTGTGTTTCTGTTTTGGTTCTCACTCCCATCTGTTCTTTTCTTATCTCTCGGTAGCTCTCTAACTCTGGACCCCCCCCCCCCCTTTTTTGCATATAAAATGTGCAGTTTTGGGGGGCTAAAGTATACACAGAGCTTTCACACCCTATTCCCATCAAATCTAAAATTAGTCTGTATGTATTGCTGAAGATAATGCCAACCGAGATGCATCCATTGTGTTTACAGTTGCAGCAGGGCCCAAACACGTGAATGTGCCCTCCACTTCTCTCCCGCAGTCTCCCGACACCACTAATGGAATCAAGAAACATCCGTATCCTCTGCCTGACCTACATGCCAGCCTCAGGCTCACTCACAGACTTTAGCCAATCGGTTGACGAGAGATTGGGGGTAACTCTGGAGTCGACTGGCCAGTGATGCATCCTCCTCAAACAGTTCGGAGTGGATCATGAGCTCATTGACCTTCAACCAGACCAATGCAAAACATTGAACTTCCGGACCAGAGTTAGCACCTTGTCGCCAGCAATGTATGTAAAAAGCAACATGCATTACAATGACAGATAACGATGTCTGCATTACAATGACAGATCATGATGTTCTGCCTGTTGGGGCGACAGTGGGGGTGGGTGGTGGTTGGAGGGAGACAGAGTCTGAACAGAGGCCAGACTCCCATACAGCTCATCCTCCGGCTCGATATGTTAGCCGCGGCACTGATGAAATTCAATTAGTGATGGCAGATGAAAAGCTCGCTAAACGGATTGTCTGAGGAGCATGTTCCATTAAGGGAGGCGGCAAGCAGGCAGGACGGAGAAATAAAAGGCTGTGGAGGCGCCATTACAGGGCCACAAGGCTAACGTGGGACTGCTGCTGGGCCACGTGACGCTGGCATCACTTCCACTGGCACACTTTGACACGCTCCGCAAAGAGCTCCATAGACCAGGTGGAGAGAGAAGAAGATAGAGGCACAGGGGACAGACGCAGTGTCCTTGGGGCAGAGGGAACTTTATGTGCTGTTGTTTCTAAGGGGCCTCACTGACTATAGGATGTAGAGGAGTGTGTGTGTGTGTGTGTGTGTGTATGTGTGTGTGTGTGTGTGTGTGTGTGTGTATGTGTGCGTGCGTGTGTGCTTAGTGACCAGGCAACCCCCACAAACTTCCAACCTCCACCAACCACACTTCAAAAAAAGCAAATCATGACACTAGCTCATGTGGCATGGCCTTCAAAAAGACTGGAAAACTGGGTCTCTTTAAACAGTCCAGAGGCCCATATGTTGTTGTAACCATAAGGCCCTCTGTGGGACTCTTGTTTTGTATGTGTGGGGAGTGGTGGGGGTGGAGGTAGGGGTGCAGACAGCAGTCTGGTGGCCACACTTGATAGAGGGACCGTGAGACACTAGCGGTCTGCTGTGGCCTGCAGCCGGCCCTAATCATCAGCTCTAGTACAGCATGTTCTGTTCTGTGGGGAGTGGAGTGAGGGCCTGGAGCTTCACATTGAAGTGAGGTGGGGGGGCACAGCGGGATTTAACCTCCAGCACCAGAGGCCAAGAGCTCTTCCTGTTCCCCGGGTTAAAGAAAGGGGTTGCATTTCCTGTGCGTTTGCATATTAGCGTGAAAATATGCAGTGAAAATCATTAAATAAATTATAGTGTAATGGTTAGTCTAAATTAACTTGCTAGAGGATCAATAAAATGAAATCCACATAATCCTTCATATCCTTAGCCAAATAAGATTAACTGAAGGGTACACTTTTGACTTGCATGAGAGCTGAATACATGCCTTCATATATAGAAATTGATATGCATCATTTATAGAAATCACTAGCTATAGCGGTATATAGAGGTAGCTACATGTCTGTAAAGAATATAGGAATCACACTTGTCATGTACAATACTTGTACTCTCTTACTGAAATGGCACAGTTACCTTCAACATACATGGTATGTCACATATAAACCATACATTTTTATATTACTGTATATGAAAAGGTCTGTACTCTATAATTACATTTTTCCACATAGGGCCAGTCAGACAGACAAACAGAGCAACTTTTGTGTATTCTTTGGCTCTTCTACTCAAGACACCACTTTAAAAAAAAAAAAATCTTGACCAAAGATCTGTGCATGATTTCAACAAAAATGCTCACATGGATTGTTCACATGGGTATCTACAGCACCCCTTTATGGGTACATCCAGAACACACCTTATTCCTTGACCTCACACTCATGCTATTCTAGTGTTCACTTCAGCCAGTATCTCCTCATCACAACCATTTGTCTCACAAACAGAGATTAAGTTGTTTTCGTCGTTTCTCTTTGCTTTTCAACAACTGTAATGTCTACTCTGCAGACACAAAAAATTGATCATAATCACAACGTTTATTCTACTGTTCCTCATCCTCATCAAGTTTAATCTCTGGTAATCTAGCATTTGGTACCAAACGCATACCATAAGCATCCACCATCAGTACAGTTCATAATGTTCTATACCAATCAATCAAAGAGATCCATCCATCTAACAGGCGAACAAGCCCCTTCACCTACCTACAGAATCCTGGGTTATGAGGACATCTAGTGGTCATGACAACTAATATAAAATGGTGTAGCAAGAGTGCAATTTCCTCCAGTTGACATGTCCTCTTTAATAATAGCCTTTTAGTCCCTCACCTACCCCACCCCACAACATTAAAAGTAATGAAAAGTCGAATCCTAAACCACAGTTTAACCTTTAAAAGAGAAGTGTGCCAGATTAACAAGGTGTTAGTGTGTTTGCTAAGGTAGCAGCTTATTGATCACCATTGAGCACACTAATGCTGAACAGCAGAGTGGAGGTGTTCAGTACACTTCATGAGACACTATTAGCCATTGATTTTGGAATAAATGATGGTCTAAACATACAGTACATTGCCTGATGAAAAAGCCACTTTGAATGGCATCAGGAGTGATGCACTCACCATGCCTATAGTGCCCACTGTATAAGCCTCTGGATGTAGTATTAGGTCAGCAACATTATGTGACAGTAAAATAAATTTACTGAATGACCAGGCTGACGGATTTTTCTTCCCTGATGGTACAGCAATGCCGGGATTCATCAGGCTCAAAATTACAGAGTGATTCAGAGATGTGCACTTTGTTTCAGACAGTCACCTGTTGGCCTTTTCCACCAACAGAGAACTGGCTCTGTTCTGGTTCTCGCTCTAGATGTTGAACTGTTATCCAAATATCAAAACCTGAAAAGTTGATTCGGACCTGACACCAAAACATAGTTGTGTTTACCTGTGAACCACAGTGGGTGTGTCATTCATGTTATGCATGCTACAGCCTCTGCTGGGGACACATCCTTGGTACAGCTCAGAACTGGTGGAAATGCTGTTTCACTAGAAAGTATCAAGGTTCAAAGAATTCTAAATGGATCCAATAACCAGGTCTTTGTTGGTCTAAACACATCCACAGTAACCTCACCTTTCTTCTCCACACCTGTCTCGTCGGCGGAGGGGGGCAGAATGTAGTCGACCAGCTGCTCGGCAATGGCCAGGGCACCGCCGGCCCCCTCCTCGGCCAGACGGACAGGCCTGCTGTTCAGCACATATAGTGCTCCGTCACTTAGGACACTCCGGGTCAGCTGGATGCCTCCAGACGCCAGGCTGACAACTGCGTCAGACGCCGTGATGATGGGAGTGGTGACGCCATCCTTTGCCGTCTGCACAGTGGATGACACCACCTCCGAGATCCCTGTGGCGAGCTGGGTGAGAGACAGAGACAGACAGAGAAAGAGAGAGAGAGAGAGAGAGAGAGAGAGAGAGAGAGAGAGCACATATGGTGAGTCAGATGAGGACACCCAGGGGAGGCTCTTGGTGTTTAAAGGTTGGTGAGTGTTGCTGGCTACCTTCTCAGGGGAGTACTGCAGAGCTGGGATCCTCTCCTCCAGATGGTCCAGGCCGCGACAGACCAAGCTGTTAGCAGCAATGACTGCGGATGTCAGAACAGGGCAGTGTCTTACTTGGCTGCACACACTGACACCCTTGCCACACACTCCCAGGACATGTCGGTGCCATTCAGGGTAACTGTCATGATCACTGTTTCAGACTGGTATGCCTCTGCAGTTTCTATTCCCTCAGTTAGAAAGTACACAGTTTCTATGTAGAACACAGCAGCAACTAACATGTTGTTTGCCATACTGTAAAATGGACGTATTTATGTTATGTTATAAATGTGTGTCATTTAGAATGTCACACAGAATTTGTATAGAATATTTATATTAAATTGAGTTCATACATGCATTTACGTTTGCTTCCGTTACGTTAGCTAACTCAAAATGAAAATGACCTTTGCTGCCGCTATTCCAGCCAGAGAATATTGAGTAATCCCCAAGAGGACATACAGGGAATACCAATATTTAAAGTTATTGCCCAATTAATCATGCAATCAATGAACAAATCTGAACCTCTGAACAAAGTTTTATTTTACTTCCACTCTCCCCTAGTTGTGGGCCACTTGCACAACAGCGTGGCACACTGAGGTCTGTCTGCCTTTGCCCTTTAAGGGATAACCTGCCAGCCATGAGAGGAAAACGAAAAAACAAAGGAACAGAGTCTAGCCATGTCTGAAAGCACGTCAAACTGATATGGGTTGGCATGAGACCACAGAGGGAAAAGCATTCAGCTAGGCATTAGCGATTTCACAAGTGCAAGATCACAGGTACCCTGAGAGCAGGGAAAGAGAAAAGTTCAACAAATAACAAGATCAGGAAGGACACGTTTCCACACTCCACAAGAAAGCAGGATGTACAGTAAAATATACCTTTTTGGAAACATTTCTATGAGTGGCAATATTCTCAAAACTAGATGTTGCATAACAGACACTAAATGGACTGTTTGGATTATTTCAAGTTAACAAATGTGAAGAAGCAGATGAGCTCCCCCTATTAAGTTGGGTTCTGCTCAAGGTTTCTTCCAGGAATATGGGAGTTTTTCCTTGCCACTGTTGCCATATGGTGTGCTTGTAGAGGGTTAAGGGTTAAGGCTGCCAGTTTTCTGGTCGTAGTGTTCCTTAAACGTCTATATAAATTTATATAACTACAACAAATACTAAGAACATACTACGGCTAACTGCTTAGAGTCCACATCAACAGGGCCTTATTTGTTAGTAAAGCTATACTACCGCAACAACTTGCGCCTCAAATTGTATTATTATTATCATTATTATTATTTTCTTCTCTATTATTGTGTTAAATGTTCCAAATATAAAGCACTTTGAGCTGCATTCTGTGTATGAAAGGTGCTAGAAAAATAAAGCTTATTATCATTATTATTATATTATTATTAAGTTCACAAATGTCATTCTTTCTTCAACTCCAAATCAGAAAACGTTGGGATGTTGTGTAAAATGCAAATGAAAACAGAATGTGGTGGTGGTCCAAGTCTCGTAAACCCATATTTAGCAGCAAACAAGGACATAGACAACATACTGTATCAGATGTTGAAAATAAACATTTGGACTATTTTATGGAAAATATGTTAATTTTGAATTTGAAGCCAGCAACATGTTTAAAACAAATGGGACAGAGAATGTTTAGTGAGGAGACCAGTTGCTAGAGTTTTGAGGCAGGTCTGGACTGCAGACAGGCCATTTTAGCAGCTGGACTCTTCCTCTATAGAGAAATACTGTTTAAATATGTGCAGAATTCATTTTGGGATTGTTTTCCTGAAATATTCAAGGTCTTCCCTGGAAAAGACATTAACTGGATGGCAGTATATGTTATACCCGTATACATCACTCAGAATTGATTGTGCCTTGCCTGCAAGATGCCCATGCTGTAGGCACTAATGCACCTCCACACTGTCAAATATGTTGGGTTTCAAACTGAGCACTAAAACAAGTTGGATAGGTTGGATACTAGGTCCTCTCCTCTTTAGCCCAGATGAGTCCATGATTTCCAAAAATAATTGCGCATTTTGATTGGTCTAACCACAGGACCTTTTTCCATGTTACCTCAGTCAATTTTAAACAAGCGCAGGCCCAGAAAAGACAGTGGTATTTTCTATATCATGTCTTAATACAATTTTGGTTGTTGCATGATAAAGTTTACACTACCATTTCTGAATTTAGTATCAAACTGTGCATATAGACAATGGTTATCAGAGACTTTCCTGAGCCCATACAATGATTTTCTTTAAAGAAACAGGCCCGGTTTTGATGCAGTGCCATCTGAGGTCCAAAAGACCACGGCTGTCCAATATTGTATTTCAGCTCTATCCCTTGTTTGCAAGTTAAGCATTACAATTACATTCTTTCATCATTTGTCCACACAGGTTTACACAGAGTGATGAATACCCCCATCCTTACTTCTAAGAGACCCTGCCTCTCTGGGATGCTTTTTTCATACCCAATTGTGTTGCCAGTTACCCCAATTAGTTATGAAACATTCCTCCTTTGGTTTTCTTTATCATTACACAACTTTTCCAGCATTTTGTTACCCCAGTCCCAACTTTTTTTAAAACATGTTGCTGGTATCAAATTCTAAATTAACATATATTTTCCATGAAATAGTAAAATTTGTCATTTTCAACACTTGATATGTTGTCTGTGTCCTTTATGCAACTAAAT
Source organism: Alosa sapidissima (assembly GCF_018492685.1). NCBI lineage: Eukaryota > Metazoa > Chordata > Actinopteri > Clupeiformes > Clupeidae > Alosa > Alosa sapidissima. Next base: position 6,314,982 of record NC_055967.1, read on the forward strand.
AGTTTAACAGATTTGCAGATTATTACATTATTATTACATTACTATTAACTTTTTCTGATTTGGGGTTGTATTAGAAGTGGGTAAATATGTAGCTATGGCACATCTTTCTGTAGCCTCTGAGCTTTGGTTCATAGTGGCACATTGCCAAGTGTGTTTGTGCATAATGTGTTATGACTTCAGAAGACAGCAGAACAGACCTGCAGAACTGCAGTATTTGGATTGGATGTAGGCCGAATGTAAAGCGGATTAATAGATTATTCACAAAAGTAGATTTTGCTTGAAAAAAAAAAAAAAAAACACAGGTAGGCTAGCCTACATAAGTACAAAATACTAAAAGAAACTCCCATTTACATAAGTTTACGAACACCATAATTTCTGCGAGACCTAGCTTTCACTGTAGCGCTTTTAGTTCTCAGTGACACACTGTTTATTAGCCTACAATGTCAAGTGAGTTATAGTGCATGTATAGTATGCCTTTTAGCATAGACAACTTACGTTGCGGTTCGAGTTTATCAATGGCAGGCCGTATACCCCTCACGGCCAAGTTACCAGCAGTCCTCACTCCGCGCTCGTAAACTTCACACACGGAGCTGACCAGTGGATGCACCTGTTTGGTGCCACTGTAAGTCCTTTCCATCATCTCACAGGTGCAGCTGACGACGGGGAGGTTAAAGAGACGGACAAACACATTCACCTGATAGGAAGGGGAATCATAACAACATCATTTTAGGACATTCCCCTAATAGGTCGACATAAATTTCACGGAAAGCATTGACAATTAATTGCTTAATTCAGTGCGACATTTGTGTAATAGGAATTTAGACAGGTGCCGTATAAAGATGCCAGATAATCAGCAACACTTAAAGTTAAATTTAGCCTACCTGTTTCTGCTGTTCATCACGTACAGGTGTTTTTTCCGGTGCCATCTTGACTGTGTTGTTATAAGACTGTGTTGATATAAGTAAATGGTGAGTAACACATAGTTATTTCACGTTTTTAAAAAATAATCAATAAAAAGTTACAACCTGTTCATCCAGGGCATTAAGAAGCGTATAGCCTAACCTGACATTGCGCACACATCGCCTACATTAACCTTAAACGAACATGCAAGATAAATATTACATTATTCAGAATTATTATTATATAGGCTATCTGTTGACCCACGTTTGCGTTAGATTTGTGTTGTTTCGTATCTCCATGTGCTTACCATCAACTAGAAGCACTGCAACTGAGATTTGATGCACTAAGGCATTTCTGAAATACTCTCAGTCAGGCTACCCTAGATCCACGCCCTGACATACTCTCAAGGGCATGTTTGAGAATGAAATGCTTGCTTCACCAACACAAATATGTCACTAATTGCTACAGGGAAATTCCTATGGGGGTCTGCCCCCAAAATGTTGCATTTCCATTTAGTTCCACAAGGCGGCAGATGTCCATTGGCTGATGACAAGTATTCAATACTTCCGTTGGCTTTTTTACGGATTTTTTCACTGTTTCGCTTGAAACTCTACCAATTTAATCTAAATATGCTATTTCTATTGATAACTCCAAAAGTCAACATTCCGAGAAAACAGACGCTGTTTGGACCATATTATTGATGCCTCCATCAGATCAGCAGGGCATGTGCAGTCTAAACCCTCCACACGCACGCACGCACACACGCACGCACACACACACACACACACACACACACACACACACACACACACACACACAAATCAAGCCTTAATATTCACTCTTGTTCCAGTTTGTGTAAAATGTTGTTCCTAATTTCAGTCCTTTTATGAATTGTTATGTTTGTTCCTTTACAAGGAGCACACAATTAGAAGTTTGGGTTTAATTATAATCTGTAAAACGTTTAACTCCACTTCCACTGAGAAACAGGTTTTAAACCTTTTCCTTGGTATGGATTTAGAGAAACAGTGTGTCTGACACGACAGCTCAAATCAATGCTTGACGCCTACAGTTGTGGAATGTCAATGGGTCTATGACTGCATTGGTGCATCAACCTAACATTAACCTTGACACACACACACACACACACACACACACACACACAAACACACAAACACACATTACTCATGATACACCCTAACATCCAGCGTGTGTAATTGTGGGTATAAGAAAATCTAACACTGTGCCTTGTGAGTAATAAATTATTAAAATCTTTCAGGCCAGCTTGCTCATGTTCCATGAAAAAGTGTCAGTGTACTGGCACAGGGAATCACCAGTGGTGTGGAATGGCATCATCTGAGCTATGAGACAACTGACTTAACCGGGGTCTCCATGAAACAGGCTCTTGTGTACTCATCATTGTGTAAGTAGCAATATATATGGAGATAGCTGCTTGCAGAAATGTACACTTTAACCTATCATCTGGATGTCAAGCGTTATGTGTGTGTTGTGTGTGCATGTTTTGTAGTAAGAAATTTTGTCCTTAAAGGTGATTCAAATCCCCTACAGTTTGTGTGTTGAGAGGGGTTATTGGCTGTTGCATGTTGATGTGATTTTGACAGCAATGAATCCTTTTCATGTTCAAATGCAACTATCTTCTGCATGGTGGATGCTCATTTAACATGTATGCATATTTCATAGAGATACATTTTATTTTCATGGTTGGTTGAGCTTTTTGTGACTGATACAAGTCTACCGGTTCTGTATGCTTGCTTGTTGTTATGTACAGTATTTGCAACGAGGCGAATACACACTGAAGATGTTTTGTGAAATTTAAAAATTTAGAAGTGAGTGAGAGAACACATCTAAAGAAGAGCCTTACCATTTCTGCTATGACACAAAGAAGAAGAACAAACCCAACATTATCATAGAAATGCCATATGTGCTTCAAGTAATTTATGCCACATCCCACATCTTATCTACAGATAATCGCAGAACCACTGCAACTCTCTGCTAACTGACATGAAAAATAAATATTTTACCACCCAATTTACTGACAGACATACCTGAGCTGGCAAATGAATCAACCAACTTTGCACAATCAAAATGAAAGAGTTTGAGTTTCAATGAGTTTCCCAACATAATGCCATAATGGTCTTGCACGCTCTTGTCTTCATATGCTGATAGCATCCATGTGGAAACTGATGTCATCAAACTAAATGAGAACCAGAAGATTTATTGCCTTCTGTTTTTAAAATACCTTCCTTGTCCTCCTGTTTCGCCATGAAGTGGACCAGGAAAAGAAAATACTGACCATTGTTTCTATTTGGCTTCTCGTTGGTTTAGTTGAGTTAAGCCGGGCATACACTGTGATTTTAGCAATGTTTTTGTTCAACACCAACTCATCTCAAGTAAATTGCATGCGATGTTAAGACAAAGCTCACAATTTATGTGCTCACACTATACGTTCCAATGTTCAAGCGGCATTTAAAGTTTTGTTTAAACAGTCTTTATCACAACAAAACTGTGAAAGACGTTGGCTGAGGGAAGCCCTTTTTTCAGGATTTCTAATGTTCGAAAGTTTTTTTAATGAAGAAAAAAACATTTAAGAGCCTAAAGGTTACATACTTTTACAGAACTCCTAGAAATCAATAATTTAGTCAGTTTGCGACATTTTTGGATTATACAAGTTTCATTCATTGAGACAGGACAGGAAATGTACATTTCTGGTAGAATGTCCCAAGTATACTCCTATAAAACTACTATAAAAGCAATACTGCTATAGGCGAGCAGTCTATTGAATTAATGTTTTCACTCCTCAGATTCACTAGGCTGTACCTATTTCATACATCCTTGTATCTCTGAATACTTACCCCCATTTGGATGTCCTGGAGGAACAGCAGGGATCACAAACTTCTTAGCATAGTTCGAATTACAGGGGGTACTGGGGGGTGAAGACCCAGTACCCCCCAAAGAGACAGAAATATCAGTTTTGAAGGGGTCAGATATTTTTTCTGATATTGTGAAAAAATATCATTACAGTTGGCTACAATACAAGTCAACTCCTATTTTCACTGTAGGAACATTTTAATGTAGGCCTAAAGTGATTTCAGTCACCCCTATTATGGACCGTACCATTTTTACCCACTGTGGCGCTAGAAGCAACAGAGATAGAGAACAAACGACTTCAACTTCTCAAGCAAATGTCAATGTTGAATGACAAAACTCTAGGTAGATTCCTCCAGTAAGCTAAATTCGGTTTGCTGCTGACGTGCATGTGTAAATGTAAGTTGCTAGCAGACGTCTAGCTTGTTGAAAATGTGCTATTTTACAGCCTTGTAATGTTTGTAATGTCATGTTTACACCTTGTATGTGTGTTGCACAACACATGTTGCACTTGGCGATCACAATGGGGATTGATACTGTATGGTAGTGGACCATGATGGCCATAGAACTGAAGGAGCAGTACCCCCTAATTATGGTAGGGTCATTCGCACTCTGCTTCTCAGCCCTTGCTTTTAGGCAAACATTTCTTTCTGAGTCTAGATTTTATCAAAATATCAGGATGAGCTCTCCACCAGTATTGCATTCTAACTGTCCTTACACGAGCAATCATCTCAAAATGGTGTTGCAGAATACTGGCAAATGCTCCGTCATTGTATGAACAATGTTTATAATGCAAGTTCAAGTCAAGCTGTAAAAAACACATATACACTTTATATGGGGACTATTTCAGCTCCCCTATCAGATTGGAATAGAGGAATTTACACTGAATTTATATCAAATGAAAGCATTCCCTTCTGAGTTGAAAAAAGTAATATCTGTGGTTGACTCCTACTGTATATGAACTGTACATTTTTCTTTTTCTTTGACAGTCTCAATATAGGAATCAATATAATATTTGCAAACCTTTACACACCAGTTTTCTTTCTGTGTTATGAAATGCTGCCATCTCTGATACAAGCAGCCAGATCAGACAGGTTAACTTGACAGGCTGCATTCCAATGGTAAGGTTGAAGGTAGCTTCTGGAAGCCATTGGAACAAAACAAATATCAGCACTCTAGGGAGGTAGCCAGAGGGGTTTACTATGAAACGAGATGTTGAAACATTATGTTAAGCCTAAAGCCAAAGGTATATCAAAAGATCAAAGAAAAAAGTCTGCAAGAATGTTCACCTTCTTTTGTCCACTTTGAACACACTTGCTTAATTCATAGTATTCCCAAAGGAGCAGTTGTGTTGCCATTGGTTACATTGTGTTCCATCTACCATACTGCATACAGTACATCATGAGCCAATTGTCAAGCTGTGTTTTTGACATCAGTGGCAGTTTATTTTGGCTACTTAGCACTGAAACCAAAACCAGTATTTACTGTTCTGCTTTTAGTATACTAATAGATTTGTAATGTTCTTATTTTAGTATGCTAAGAAGGGTAGAGCGGCGTCGACAAGAGTGAGGAGTCAGATTGACATGACAATTAAGTTATTATCTACTCACCACCAGGGGCATGTCTAGGGGGAGGCTGGGGGAGGAGAAATATCCACTTTAGTAACACCTAGAGTACATAAACTATTCATTACAAATTTCTTCCTATCTATATTTTGTGTCTGATTAGGGAGGAGTTATGTTTCAATAGCCTGATATTTACTTTTTATACCAAAGCATCTGACTCTAAATAGTATTTTCTAATGTATGGGATGATAAAGAAACATAGCCACAGTCCCTTCTTTAATTTTATCTTTCTGTATTGTCTCAACATAATGAAACAATACATTTTTATTCTGGCTTCATTCAATTTTCCGATTGTGTGATTTGCAATATGCAAATTATCGTACATTTTATGAATGAATGCCTAATTTATATATATATATATATATATGCCTAATATATAATTTTACAGCCTTCACATGTTTTGATCTTTCATAGCTCATGTCATGTCTTCATACATTTAATTACCGGCGGCTACTTACCTGCTATTCCTACTTAACCACTGAGGCTAGTAAAGTGGACCTTGGTTAGTTACCAAGGTTAGTCAGCAAGATAATTCTCTATTTAAATCATTTATCATTATTATTACATTGTGGTGAGGTAAAATCGATTGTCATTTTCAAGGAGATGAACTCCAGTCCATAGCCTAGGTGTCCATTCTAATTTTATCTTGAATAAATTATTGTGCCCTTTTGAAATTAGTTTGGCACAGATGCTGTGTTGTTTTTATATTATGCACAAGAGGGTCTGATGTAGCTAAGCCTATATAATATCAGTGAAACCTGTGGAAACATAAAAAGAGCCAAGTAGCCTTGGCTAAATAGTACATGCATTAAATTCGTTTTTTAATTGGTTAATAGACCATTTGTTTTTAGATTCTATTATTTAATATTTTTAGTTCAATAAATGTAGTTTCATCTGAGAACCCTGATACTATCTTAATGAAACTAGGATTTGATTTTATTCACAGAGACACTATGAAGAAAAGGAAAAGTGTATGTGTGCATGTGTATATGTGACTCATTTGTACAGTAGGATACTGTAGTGTTGATGATACCCAGCTTGTTCTGGTTATCGGATTCTTGTAGGTTACCGCTCTGTAGTTCTTCTGTGGTAGTATCTTTTTTCATAGTATGCTCCTTAATCACATTAAATATTGCTCAGGTTTCACATATCTCTAAGCAATTGTGTTGATTTGACACTGACTACCATAGACTATAACGAAAAATTGGTTTCTGTTTATACTGTAGGCTATATGAAAGGGTTGGGTCTTACCTCCAGGTCTTATGAAATGTAAAAAAAAAAAAATCAATATTTCATGAAATAGGCAATAGGCTTCTTGTAAAGGTATTACTTTTACTATTAGAATGGTATTTCAGTGCACTTAACTTCTAACTTTTGAGAGCTGATCAAAACAGTTCTCTTTTGGATATATAATATAACAATGAGATATTCTGTATAGCCTACTGATTATCAGTTTGTCGCATGTTTACACCTTGTATGTGTGTTGCACAACACATGTTGCACTTGGCGATCACAATGGGGATTGATACTGTATGGTAGTGGACCATGATGGCCATAGAACTGAAGGAGCAGTACCCCCTAATTATGGTAGGGTCATTCGCACTCTGCTTCTCAGCCCTTGCTTTAGGCAAACATTTCTTTCTGAGTCTAGATTTTATCAAAATATCAGGATGAGCTCTCCACCAGTATTGCATTCTAACTGTCCTTACACGAGCAATCATCTCAAAATGGTGTTGCAGAATACTGGCAAATGCTCCGTCATTGTATGAACAATGTTTATAATGCAAGTTCAAGTCAAGCTGTAAAAAACACATATACACTTTATATGGGGACTATTTCAGCTCCCCTATCAGATTGGAATAGAGGAATTTACACTGAATTTATATCAAATGAAAGCATTCCCTTCTGAGTTGAAAAAAGTAATATCTGTGGTTGACTCCTACTGTATATGAACTGTACATTTTTCTTTTTCTTTGACAGTCTCAATATGGGAATCAATATAATATTTGCAAACCTTTACACACCAGTTTTCTTTCTGTGTTATGAAATGCTGCCATCTCTGATACAAGCAGCCAGATCAGACAGGTTAACTTGACAGGCTGCATTCCAATGGTAAGGTTGAAGGTAGCTTCTGGAAGCCATTGGAACAAAACAAATATCAGCACTCTAGGGAGGTAGCCAGAGGGGTTTACTATGAAACGAGATGTTGAAACATTATGTTGAGCCTAAAGCCAAAGGTATATCAAAAGATCAAAGAAAAAAGTCTGCAAGAATGTTCACCTTCTTTTGTCCACTTTGAACACACTTGCTTAATTCATAGTATTCCCAAAGGAGCAGTTGTGTTGCCATTGGTTACATTGTGTTCCATCTACCATACTGCATACAGTACATCATGAGCCAATTGTCAAGCTGTGTTTTTGACATCAGTGGCAGTTTATTTTGGCTACTTAGCACTGAAACCAAAACCAGTATTTACTGTTCTGCTTTTAGTATACTAATAGATTTGTAATGTTCTTATTTTAGTATGCTAAGAAGGGTAGAGCGGCGTCGAGGGGGAGGCTGGGGGAGGCAGTGCCTCCACAGAGATGAACCCTGCCCCCTCTGAGAAATTATCTGCGACGAGCAAAAAATGCAAAATGCACACCCATTCTTCTCTGTTGGATTGCTCTCAAATCACACTATCTCATGCATATCACCTGACAGAGCACGATCTTAGCTTTCCGATGGTATTAGATAGGCCTACTAGTTGCTGTGATAAATGCTTCGCGAGAAAATCAACGCAAATTTACATGAAATGTAATCATGTTTATATTCCATCTCCACACCCATTACTCTCGGTGGAATATTTCATGAGCTCTTCACTCAACACATGGCAAACCACATATCAAACTAAACAGCAGACCTGACCGAATACAAAGATATAAAGCATTCATTTGTACAATAAGCCATTCCCGAGTAATCCAGTTTTTAAATTGCAGCACATTTCTACTTGGTCTCCAACTTCGGACTATAATTCTAATGTAATAGAAGCCCAAAATAATGAACTACTGCTTAAAAATTGTGTTCTTCCACTTGTTTGGTTTTTGAACATATATTTAAACTAATTACATAGAAATAATGAATTGCATCCACATATTCGTATGAATTACGCCTATTTTCCACTAGCCTAAAACCATGACTGAAGCCTATTTACTCTCACATTCCTAAAGTGACAGGCACTCAATTTGACACACTAATAGCCTACAGTGTAATGACAAATGATAAATGTGAGTCAATATGACAATCGTGTAAAATGTAAGTCAAAATAAAAATGTATATGAAATAGTGAACTTACTATGTATTTTAGCTGGTAATTACACAGGTCATAAATAATATAAACTTAATATGAATTTCAAACTGTATAAATACAAACATATGACATGAAGCCACCTTTTCAGTTAGTGTGTTGGGAGGAGTCTATGTCGTATAATGTCTATGATCTTCACTGGTGTGGTGGGGGGCTCCCAAATCAAATCAAGAACGTATTAAAATTCACAGAGTTGAATAATGGAAGTCGACACGCCTCATAAAAATAGCGGTGCTGAAATACTGTCAAAGCAGAAAACAAGACCACAAAAGACAGTTTTTGATGATCAAATAAATGACAGTTCAATAAGACTTATTTCAGTACATAAGGACTTTTTACATTAATTGCGTTGACAGTCATGGCTTAGATTTTGACCTCATGTGCAAGGCAAAGCACAGGTTTTGACAGATGTTTCTATTTAGACCAGTACCTTCACAGGTGTTATGGATTTCTAATCAATATATTCTAAAGGGCCAGATGTATTAGAGTCGTTGTTATATGCAAACGCTTCAGAGGGAGGCAATATAGTGTTGCCTTTCAAACCATCTATTTTCAGGCACATCATGAGTGGAATAGAACATGAAAAGAAAAGCAAAATGGACTGGCTGTCACTCATAATGGTCATCAGGGACCAGTTGCTGAACATTGTGGAAGGGAAACACTACCCACATGAGCATGCTCAGTTTTCTCTTGTAATGTGCACAGGCAAATGCTAAAATGCAAATGTAATGTTTCCCTACCAGCAAACACGAGAGAGCCCGGCATCAAAGCACGGCAGTTCGTCAGTAGCCTATATTCTTGTGCAAGGTCTTTTAGTTACTGTCCTGAAGCATGCTCAGAGGAGCATGCCAGGGGATATGCTGTAATGTGCTGTAATGTGTTAATGGGCCCTATTTAGGTTCCAGAGCTGCTTCTGCCTCTGGAGTGGTGTTAACCCCAGGCGAGATCCCGGCTGAGGTGAGTCACAAAGCCTTGTGTGCAATCCTTTTCTCTCTCACTGACGTACCTGAATATGGTACAGCAGGAATCAAGGACACTGTGCAGTTCTCATCAGCTCTTATAAAAGTACATACACATGCTCCATGCCCTCATACACACACATACACACACACACACACACACACACACACACACACACACACACACACACACACAATCATGCACAGACACACTCCCTCTCTCACACACTCTTGTTACAACAACTTTTTTTGTTGTTGCCACAGAGTCAAATCTATGCGTGGATTTTACAGCCGTGTCGCAGTGGATAACAATGGTTATTTTCTCTTTTGATAATGGTCTAATTTCCTGCTCTTTATCTGTTTACATAAACACAGTTGATGGTTTTGTTTGTTTAATATTGTAAGCCTGGAAGAAAGAAAAATGTTATGGCCTTATATTTTGTATATTAAAGTGCCTACTGGGCTTTCTCTTCTACATCTGTTTCTTGAGTTGTGGTTTTGGGTACTGTCTATTTACAGATTTCAAAATCAATGACTTGTCTGTTAATTTGTTTCCACTGAAAAATGTATTCCCGTTCATTATAATCTTTAAAGGGTGTTTTCTCAAAATTAGGTTTCCGTACACTGTGGAGGAGAAATATCCACTTTAGTAACACCTAGAGTACATAAACTATTCATTACAAATTTCTTCCTATCTATATTTTGTGTCTGATTAGGGAGGAGTTATGTTTCGATAGCCTGATATGTTCTACTTTTTATACCAAAGCATCTGACTCTAAATAGTATTTTCTAATGTATGGGATGATAAAGAAACATAGCCACAGTCCCTTCTTTAATTTTATCTTTCTGTATTGTCTCAACATAATGAAACAATACATTTTTATTCTGGCTTCATTCAATTTTCCGATTGTGTGATTTGCAATATGCAAATTATCGTACATTTTATGAATGAATGCCTAATTTGCATATATAAACATTAAATCTCAAAAACTTGTAATACATTTTTTCTTTTGTATGATGTCACTAATCAACTGGAGAAGTTTCATAGTGATAGCTATTAATTGAAAATGTTCCCCTATTCTACTCAATTTACTTTTAGTGTTGGGCACAACTTTGGCCTTTAGTCTCGAAAAAATATATGACTTTTAGTATATGATTCAGGAGGGTATTAGGGCCAATGCTGTATCTTTTCCTGTCATTTCATTATAAGAGCTATGAGACATTTCTGTTGCAATTTTTTTTGTCTTTTTGGGCTAGATTGACTGGCCTATTACAATGACCAGGATAAATGCTTCTAACTAAAGGTAGTGAAAATGCCCTTAAAACAGTCTAGGGTTCTAAGGGTTAAAGGAAACCCTGAGCAACTTAGAAATTAAATGACTGAGTGTTGACTGAATGATAGTTTTCAAATGGTGTAAAATAGTGTTAAGTCGACATTGCATTGAATCTCATTTTGTAATTGTAAATTCATAGGGGTATTAGTCAACCAAGTTTTTGCCTGAAATTGCACTGTGCCTATTTACAAGGGCATTGTTCCCACCTCTTCTGGGGCCTACCATCAAATGTTGGACCTCTATAGAAAGCTGAGAACCTCTAGTTTTCGTAGGAAACAGTCAAAATAAATGTGTGATGTACTCACTAAGAGTTACAGAGGCTAGAATATAGTTTTTTCTTTCTGCCGGATTACAAGGATCTCTGAATTGACCACATTTCAGCCCTCTAGGTCTCTTGATATCCCTTAGAAACACAACTGAGCCCTAGCACCAGGTCTTGTGAAGTTGTGTGCAAAAGTAGATCAATATAGAATGAAAATATGAGTGCTTTAGACTATTATTTGCCAAGGTATGCCCATGCGTTTTGTAAAATGCCTATGAATACTCCCCATAGGACTTTTTGTTATCCAAAATGCATACTGACAATCAAATGCTTACTGCACATGAACCCCTTTGTGTAGAAGCATAATCCTGGTCTCAAATGAAAGGTAACACTTTGAGGTTTCATGCTTGTATTTGGATTATACTTCAGGGGTTCTGATATGGAATGACTACACTAAATATGTAATGATTACAAAAATGTCTCTATTTTTGCATTTACTTTGTTGGTTCAATGAGTGTGTATAAGATAGACTATACATCTGTACAACTAATATTGGATAACACAACATGAAGATTCAATTTCTATGGATTCTTGTGAATATTTCAGTACCCAATATGTTGCATCTACTTATTGTGCTGCAGCTACACTGCAGCCAGAAGTCAGGGTAGCACCAAAAGCGGAGGGGGGAGGGGGGCATTTTGGATTAAATTTAATTGAGACATAAGATTAATCTGAGAATATAAAGCACTATACAGATTGTACATGAAAAACGTTGTCATTTTTGGATTACAAGAGTCAAAGCTTTGAAATTGTGTATACCATTACTATGCTACATAGCAATATGGTGCATACAATTGATTTAGAATGTTGGGGGGAGGTGGGGGAGGGGAGTAATCGTCCCGCCGGCGGGACACTGAAAGTTATGTATGTATGTATATATATGCATGTACAGTATGTATGTATGTATGTATGTATGTATGTATGTATGTCACGGACAGAAGATGACCCAAGAGCGCAAGTTCAAATTCAGAGTCTTTTTATTGAAGGGTTCAGGGGGGAAGAGGAGTGAGAGAATCGTGAGGTCTTGGAGGTTCCGGTTCCAGGGGTGCTAGGAGTGCCAGGGGTGTCAGGGGTTCCAGGCCTTCACCTCGACCCCACCCCTAGCCCCGCTCTAGCACCAAGTGGCCCAAGGGTGGGCCAGAAATCAGGGGCCAGTAGCACCAATATAGCCCCCAAGTGGCACCAGTTAGCACCCGCACCTGAAGGTGTGAAAGCAATTAGCCCCAGCACGGCCTGGCTTAGCTCGCTTTGGCTCGACAGTCTAAAGCCGGCTATTTTTGCTGTAAGATGGATTGTCATGCTTATTTGCTAGAATTACCAACATAAGCTGGCCAGTCAAACCAGCAATGTAAGACCAGCAACACAAGCTAAAATGACCAGCTTGAGGTGGTTTGACAGGCAAACCCAACTGAATTACCATAGTAAACTGGGTAAACCAGCTGAAAGTATGTTTTCGCAAGAGTTTTGCTGGTGGTCAACCATCATACGGTGGTCAAACAAGCTGTTTAACAAGCTGTTCAACCAGCCAACCACCTTAATCTGGTCAGGCTGTTTTGTTTTTCAGCAGGGAAGTAAGTTTTCCTTTTATTGAATGCAAATCAAGTCAAGTCAAGTCAAGTCGGCTTTTATTGTCAATTTCTTTACATGCACTGGTCATACAAAGAATTTGAAATTTCGTTTCTTACTTTCCCATGCAGACATAGACATGCTTTAAATACAGACATAGACATACTATAGACATAGCCATAGACAATAAACATTAAATTAAAGTGCAAGACTGAAATATAGAACATGTATGTATCAAAATAGAAATATAGGACATATATATATAAAAAAAATAGAGGTAGTTGTGTTGTATATTTATATAGTCTTAACAGTTACATGAAGTTTAAACTTGTGTTTGTGTGACCTGTATATTTACATTGATATGCAGTATGCAGTAATTTCAAGTATATCAGGCTTGATGTGAAGCAGCAACACGTTTGGCTGCGCAGTCACAGTGCAGTTCCACATGGCGGTGTTGGGGGGGGGGGGGGTTTGGTAGACAGGATCCTAGTTTCCTAGGTTCCTGGTTGGCTGGTGGGTGGGGGGGGCTGTCAGTGATGGGAGAGTGGGTAGAGTGTTCAGCATCCTGATTGCTTGGTGGATGAAGCTACTTGCCAGTCTGGTGGTGCGGGAGCGGAGGCTCCTGTACCGCTTTCCAGAGGGCAGGAGGCTGAACAGTTCGTGTGCAGGGTGGGTTGTATCCTTGACAATCAATAGTGCTTTGCGGGTGAGGCGGGTGGTGTAAATGTCCTGCAGGGAGGGGAGTGGTGCTCCAATGATCCTCTTAGCGGTGTTAACAGTGCGCTGGAGGGTCTTCCTGTTCTGATCTGTGCAGCTTCCGCCCCACACTGTGATGCTGCTGGAGACGATGCTCTCGATGGTCCCTCTGTAGAATGTAGTCATGACAGGAGGCGTGGCACTTGCCTTCTTCAATTTGCGCAAGAAGTAGAGGCGCTGCTGGGCTTTCTTCGCCAGTGATGCTGTGTTGGTGGTCCAGGAGAGGTCGTCGCTGATGTGCACCCCCAGAAATGTTGTGCTGCTCACTCTCTCCACAGCATCTCCGTCGATGGACAGTGGTGGCAGTTGTTTGTGGCCTCTCTGAAAGTTGACAACAATCTCCTTGGTCTTGCTGACATTTAGCAGGAGGTTGTTGTCTTTGCACCATTTAGCCAGCAGGTCTACTTCTTCTCTGTAGTGAGCCTCATCGCCCTTAGTGATGAGGCCCACCAGTGTTGTGTCGTCCGCAAACTTCACCAGATGGTTGGAGCTGTGAGTGGTTGTACAGTCATGTGTTAGCAGTGTGAAGAGCAGGGGGCTGAGCACACACCCTTGAGGGGCCCCCGTGCTCAGGGTCATAGTGCTTGAGGTGTTGTCCCCGACACGTACTGCTTGTGGTCTCTGCAACAGGAAATCCAGCAGCCAGTTGCAGAGGGAGGTACTGAATCCTAGCTTGTCCAGTTTGCTGATGAGTTGTTGTGGTATTATGGTATTGAATGCTGAACTGAAGTCTATGAACAGCATTCTCACATATGAGTCTTTATTGTCTAAGTGGGTGAGGGCTGGATGGAGGGCAGAGCAGATTGCATCCTCCGTGGATCGTTTGGCTCGGTATGCAAACTGGAAGGGGTCCAGGGTGGGGGGTAGGGTGGCTTTGATGTGTGACATGACTAGCCGTTCGAAGCACTTCATGATTATGGGCGTGAGTGCTACAGGACGGTAGTCATTGAAGCATGATGGTGATGATTTCTTTGGCACGGGTATGATGGTGGCAGTTTTGAAAAGTGATGGGATGACTGCTTGCTCCAGAGAGGTGTTGAAAATGTCTGTAAAAACATCCTTCAGCTCTTCTGCACAGTCCTTCAACACTTGTCCTGGTATGTTGTCTGGGCCTGCTGCTTTGCGTGGGTTAATGGTGGCTAGTGTCCTCTTCACGCTGGCAGAGGACAGGTACAGGGGTTGGTCGTGGGGGGGAGGTGGGGTTTTCTGTGGGTGAGTGTCATTTTGTGCTTCAAAACGGGCGAAAAAACTGTTCAGGTCATTTAGCAGAGAGGTGTTGTTCTCACAGCTCCGTGGCGCAGGCTTGTAGTCAGTGATGGCCTGTATGCCCTGCCATAGGCTCTGTGCATCTCTGCTGTCTTTGAAGTGTGTTGTTATTTTGTCTGTGTAATCCTTTTTTGCCTTCCTGATGCCCTGGGACAGGTTAGCCCTCGCTGTTCTTAGGCCAGCTACATCTCCAGCTCTGAAGGCTTTGTCTCTGGCCCTCAGCAGTCTGTGGACGTCTCCTGTCAGCCATGGCTTCTGGTTGGCCCGAGTGGTGATGTGTTTTATTTCTGTAACATCATCGATGCATTTGGTGATGTAGGAGGTCACAGTGTCTGTGTATTCCTCAATGTCAATGTGGTTGTTGTGGGTGGCAGCTGTTTTGAAGATATCCCAGTCTGTTGTTTCAAAGCAGTCCTAAAGTTGTGAGACGGCCCCCTCCGGCCACATTCTCACCTCCTTCAGAACCGGTTTGGTGACTTTTGCTCTTTGTCTGTATCAGGGCAGCAGCAGGATGCTAATGTGGTCTGATTGCCCGATGTGGGGGAGGGGTTTGGCTTTGTAGGCTTCTTTCTGTGGGGTGTAAACAAGGTCCAGGGTGTTTTGTCCTCTTGTTGGGAAGTTTACATGTTGGTGAAATTTTGGTAGTACAGTTTTGAGATTGGCGTGATTGAAGTCTCCAGCGATGATTGTGAATGCATCCGGGTGTTCACTTTGTTGTTCACTGACGGCCCGATACAGCTCATTCAGTGCCATGCTCCTGTCACTGTTTTTGTTGCTGGGGGGGATGTACACCGCGACCAGCAGAATCGCGGTGAATTCCCTGGGGAGGTAGAAGGGTCGGCACTTAATTATCATAAACTCCGCCAGTGGAGAGCAGTGTCTGTGTACTACCGTAGCGTCTCGGCACCAAGCATCATGTGTGTAAACACAAACTCCTCCACCACGTCTTTTGTCTGCTAGGGCTCGGTCAGCTCGATAGCACGTTAGCTGCTCCAGGTGTATAGCAGAGTCGGGGATGTTATCGTTGAGCCATGATTCAGTGATAACAGTCACGCAGCAGTTACTCACTGTCTTGTTTGCTGATCTTAGCAACCGAATGTCGTCCATCTTATTGTCCAGTGATCTTACGTTTGCCAGGAATATGGATGGTATTGCTGGGCGAGTTGGGTTGGCTGCTAAATAACTGAGTAAACAGGGCATTGCTTTTTTTGAACAGATTATTTCATGAATGATTTTAGCTATGAGGCACAATAGCCCCATTAGTTCAATTTTTAACTGCTGATGTACAGGTACATAATTATGATTAAAATGAAGTAGAGGCAATTAGTGAGGAGTGGAGGAAACACAAAAATTATATAAAACGTAAAAATAAATCTGATGAAAAGAATCTCCATGTATGCAAACCAATTATCTCAGCTGGACAGATTGTTGTACATTTATATTTTCATACAAATGTTGATGGAGTAAAGAGGAGGACATTCTCTCTTGCAATAGCAAGTTAAATTTTAAGGAATTAAAAAAAGAGTCTGAAAGTTATGGTAAGCCTCATTCATTTCACTTATGAATGTAAACATACTAAACATTTGCATAGACTATTATAAAGCAATTTTATTTAATAACAAGCTCAATAAATGTGTAATTGAAGCTCGGGTTTATTGAACCCTATTCCAGGAAAAATCATTTTCTCAGATTTCTGGAAAAGCAAAGAAGCACCAAATTGGAAACCCGATAATAAGACAACTACCGGTAACTTCAATGACCAAAGTGTTCCAACCCAAATACGTGTGACAGAGAAATGACAGGAGCTGGTTGAATGCATGAATTTGGAGAAGTGTTTTCTCATCAGTAGCCCAGAGCTTTGCCATCCCCCAATAAGGCTGGTTGTCTTAAGCACTGCCTGCAGGAGGATGGATTACTCTCAGCCTTATAACAGGATTTCCTGTCATGAGAACACAGAGTGGTGGCAGAGAAAATGGTAGGGGGTCTGAGTGATAACTGGAGCATCAAACTGATATATGATGCGCATATAATAGATGAATTCACTTTGGATCGCTTTTGGTATTTTACTCCCACGGTAGTCAGTGATGAAATACAATATGATATAAGTACCATATAGAAAAATACTTTATATTAAGGTACCCTGTTTAGTTTAAGTTTAGTTCAATAATCTATGTCCTCTTTGCCTCACAGTCCAATCAGTTATTAATGATGTGTAGATATATTGCATCTCTTTGTTGGGTGTCCACATCGATTGCACTTTAACTTGGAGTATGTAACTGGGTATCATGACTTGTCTTTACACATCTGGACTGCAATAAAAAGTATCGGCCAGAGAGATATTTATAGCTTTCAGTTCATTTGTGACCAGTATGCTCAGAGATATCCTGTGATCTGTACTCTCAGTATCTTCATTTCTTGAGGGCTAGTCAATTGCACATGAACTTGCATGCAACTTGTATCCCTTAGTGATAAAACAAAAACAATATTGCCCATAGAGATGGCTTGCTTTTGCTGTCTCTCTATCTGAACTCCCTCTTTCCTGAAAACAAAAGTGATAATGGGTAAAATAAGTTACCTCTGGCCAGCTATTATGCAATTTGAAATATTCAAAGCACGGTGAACAATTCATTTGACAGGAGAACTCTTTGTTGTGGTCTTAGAGGACAACATTGCCTGCAGTTTGTTTTAACATTAGTCTAATTGGCCCACATCTTTCGCCTAAGTGGGTTACTAAGCAGGCAAGGAAGTGAGGCAATTCATGCAGTATTGAGTGAGTTGAGCAGAGACAGGCTTGTGATACTGCATGTCTGTATCAGATATGGACAATGAAGGTCGGGGAAACATGTGAGCTAATTATTAACTAATCTCTAAACTTTAGAGTCTAAAGTCATTTTCTTCTTGTTGTATCGAATTTACTGATTTAGACACAAGGAAAGCCAATCAGTTAATGAAATGAGAATTGCATGGACAGTTGAGCTGAAATATCAGGGGTTCACACAATCATAGGGTTCACACATGCAGTCACTATATTACAATATAAACTGTATCTTAATTACTTAAAATATATCTAATAACCTGTGCTCTGTGACATCCACAGGTTCTGAGATCAAGGAGGAATACTCTTGGACACACTGAAGGACTTAAGAAAGTCCCTGTACGTTTGCATAATAGCAAGCTTTATTTGCACATTGTGCAATGGCACATCCATTCTTGTGTGAGGGAAATCGTTTTACAGTACATATAGCAACATGGACCATAACTGTGTGCCACATCCAACCTTTGGCCTTGAAGAGAAGTCATGTGAATGATGCAATGCAATGATGCACAGGTAAGTAGGGGTTGTTCATGTGACTAGGCAAAGTGCATGTTGCTTTATATCAGTGGTTCTCAACCTTTTTTGAGCAAACGCCCCCCTGACCTTACTTTGATCCTCTGGCAACCCGCCCCCCCCCCAACACACACACACACACACACACACACACACACACAATTAAAAAAAAAAAAAAAAACTACACCCCTGGGTAGGCTATAGGCCACTCACACTCATGCTATATTGCTTAAATAAAAAAACGAGCATTTTTTAAAAAATTTAAAAATTGATGTAATTTGCATTGTACTGTCGGCACTTTTTCTTGCTATCCGCCATGTTCGTTTGTGTTGTTTTATTAAAGATGAAGACGTCACAGTGAATTGTGTACATTTTTATTGGTTATTAAACCAAAGATTCTAGAGCGGAGCGTAGCGCTCTAGAATCTTTGTATTAAAGGGGAACTTGGCAACTATTTCAACGTAATAAACCCGTTTAGAAATCATTTGGATGGTTAAATGACCTGTTCCGGTGAAAATGGTGACTTTCACCGCTGCG
This sequence comes from Alosa sapidissima, assembly GCF_018492685.1. Lineage (NCBI taxonomy): Eukaryota > Metazoa > Chordata > Actinopteri > Clupeiformes > Clupeidae > Alosa > Alosa sapidissima. The sequence goes on from NC_055967.1 coordinate 6,333,804, forward strand.
CCTAGCGTCCCCAGGCGGAAAACCAACCTTGCAACATTGAGACTACCGTCCCGGAAAGAGAAGTGAGAAACAATAAACTTGTTTTAAATCGTGTTTCTTACCTTGTAACATCCACATAGTTATGCCAAACGTATGCTAGCCGTTCGCTAGCTTGTAAACAAATCCATGTGCTTTATCGTTACCTTTTCCCATAGTTTAAAATAGCATAATGCACAATTTCTCCAGCAGGGGGAAATCCTGCCAAGTTTCCCTTTAAACTGTTAAGCCGCAAACTTGGGTTATGTTTATCGGCGTTACTATAGAGATAGCTGGGGCTGGGGGACATGAGTCCGGGCGTGTGCAGGCCCGAACTGCACTGTATGACCACTGAGCATAGATAAACAGTAAACAGTAAAATGTAGCTGGGATGGTAGAGGGGTTAGAAACCCATGAATGAAAATAGCCTATTTATTTCAGGTAGCCTATTTTTTCACCAAAAATATGTGAAGACCATGAAAGTTTAAAATTTAAAAAAGAAAAATAAAAAAAAACACGTTCCCAGTGCCCCCCTAGGTTGTACGAACGCCCCCGTTGAGAAACCCTACTTTATATGAATAGCTTTACTGTTGATAAATACATGTGAGTGGAGGCACACATGCAAACAGACACAGGTAGGAAGTATGTCTGAGAACTATGAACTGCACATCTTTCAGTGAATAGTGAATGTCTGTCTCCATTGAGATACAGTAGGCTAATGCATTCCAGGGAGCCTGGAATGGTAGATGATATGATGAACATTGCAACAACATACATTCTGCACAACAAATGTATAGCTCTAACCTTCTCCTAGTGATTTTTCAGGGGAATCCGGTACTTTTGGGTATAACTTAGTGTAACTGTGTAACACGTGTGAACATTTAAATTGTAAAAAAGTTTAATCAAATACCCATTATCTGAAACTTTAACTAATGAAGTAAGCATGAGCATACGTGTGTGTATGTGTGTGTATGTGTGTGTGTGTGTGTGTGTCATGTCCCAGTCGAGAGGTTTGTGGAACATGAAAAAAAGTGTTGGAGATAATATAATATAAAAAAATAAGAAATAATCAGAGGCGGACAGAGTACACAGCTTCATTACTTGAGTAAAAGTACAGATACCCTTTGCTAAATTTTACTCAAGTACAAGTAAAAGTACAACAGTCAGATGTCTAAGTAAAAGTACTGAAGTACTTGTTTTTAAAAGTACTTGAGTATCAAGAGTACAAGAGTAGCCTACATTTTCTAAATATTGCATTACTACTGCCATAGTGCTTACATTTATGTACAGAAACGTCCTATATGGAGTTATGAAAAATGTTAATGTTAATACCTTGGAGAATGTAAAAGGAATTGAAAGTAAAATCAAGTCATTTTCATATTTTTACCATGTTGCCAGGGATGGGCAGTATTGCAATAGTACAAATTGCAATAGTCTGGTGAGGTGGGGCCACAGGTTGGCACATTCCCGGGATGGACCTGCTGCGTCTTCATCCATTGGTTTCGTCTATGGTTTCGTCTCTTATCTAAATCTGACCATGGAGTTGACTTTGGTGGAAAGCTGAAGGTGATTGCTGATAGGTTGTCCCAATCAGTGGTACCTGCACAATCCAATCATGTTTGAGAGGGAAACAACAAATTGAGGGTTTCCGAGATTTTTCTTTTTTCCTTTTTTTTTAGAAGAAGTAACGGGTACTCACAGTTATGGATAGAAATGTAGTGGAGTAAAGAGTACAATATTTTCCTTTCAAATGTACTTGAGTAAAGTCATGAGTACTCCCCAAAAATGATACTCGAGTAAAGTACAGATCCCTCAAAATTGTACTCAAGTACTGTACTCAAGTAAATGTACTCCGTTACTGTCCGGCTCTGGAAATAATCAGAACTAAGGTTGCAAAACAAAATACAAACAAAAGTCCCAACAAAAGGCCTCGAAAGCAGGCCCAGGAAATCCCCGGCCTTTTCTCAGACTCGGCCAGGAGCGACGGAGACGATATTGTGGGAGCACGTGGCTTGCACTCAGCAACAGAGCAGGGCATAGCGTGGCAGTGGCAAACCCAAAAGTCAGAAAGTGCGTGTCCCCCCCTGCGTGACGTAGCAAGGCCCTTTCAAAGCCCCCCCTGGTAGGATTAGCTATATTTCCCCCTCTGCTGGAGAAGTTGTGCATTACACTATTTCAAACTGGGGGAAAAAAACTAACGATAAAGCACATGTGGATTTGTTTACAAGCTAGCGAAATGGATAGCATAAGTTCGGCAGAACAATGTGGACGTTACAAGGAAAGAAACATTTATTTAAAATGAGTTTGTTGTTTCTCACTTCTCTTACCGGGACGTCAGTCCCAATGTTGCAAGGTTTGTTATCGGTCTGAGGATGCTAGGGGGAGCGGGGAAAGTCACCATTTTCACCAGAACAGGTTATTTAACCATCCAAATGATTTCTAAACGGTTTTATAAAGTTGAAATAGTTACCAAGTCCCCCTTTAACGGGCGGAGCCCCAATCACACTCTGCTGTCAGTTAGGAGTCATTTGCCCACGGGACTCAAAAAAAACAAAAAAACAACAACAAGATGTGGCAGCTCAGAAACATACCTGGTGGTACGTTTGGCATGGGTTAGCGAAAATGTTCCCAGGGGAACGTTTCACTAATGAGACCAGGTTGGACTACATGGCTCTTACTCCATTGCCAAGTTTACAGACGATACAACAGTGATTGGTCTCATCAGCAACCACGATGTGACGACCTACAGGGAGGAGGTCCAGCACCTAACAATGTGGTGCACCAAAAACAACCTGGCTCTCAACACCAAGAAGACCAAGGAGCTCATTGTGGACTACAGGAAGTCAAAAGCTGGCACACACACTCCCATCCTCATCAACGGGACTAAGGTGGAGCGTGTCACAAGCTTCAAGTTTCTGGGTGTCCACATCTCTGAGGACCTCTCTTGGACCCTCAACACCCCTACCCTGATCAAGAAGGCTCACCAGTGTCTCTTCTTCCTGAGGAGACTAAAGAAGGTCTGTCTCCTCAGATCCTGGTGAACTTCTACAGCTGTCACCCTACTGAACACTAACTCTGCACTTTTCTGTGAACATCTCGAGAACCGATGACCAACTTTTTTTCATATTTTGGTCTCAAGTTGCCATGTCAACCCATTCCATATCCACTCATTTGAGGTATAGCGCCACCTAGTTAAAAATGAGAAAGCAAAAATAAAGCATTGTAATCTTTGGCTGATATGTTCAAAACTGCAGTGAAGTGCTTGAAGTGTAAGATCATTATGACACCCACTGAATGCATGCCAAGTTTTATGGAATTCCGTTCATGGGGGCCATATAATGAATATGTGTACATTTAGTGACTATACCAATCGGCCTGTAGATGGCCGGACACAGTTTTCTGTGAATATCTCGAGAACCGTAGGGCTTAGGATGACCAAATCATTTTTGTATGTTGATCTCCAGGGGCCATGTCAACACATCCCATATCCACTCATTTGAGGTTCATTATGAGTAGCCTGGGTTTCCCCATGCTGCCTTGCACGTGATTTTATTCGCGCTGCTAGGCAGCCTGGATTTCATGGACCTGATTTTTACCTCAACGAAGGAACCAATCACAGAACGGAGGGGGGACAGCAAGACGATGACAATGTCTATGCGACACACCGAAGAGGATATGAGCTACTTACAGACGCATTTTATAGACATTCGTAGCTCCCAATAAATGGTTCTGGGCATTCGTAAACCAAGTCTCAAATACGAGAAAATGAATGAAGTTTCCAGACCCCATCTCAATGAGATGAGGTCTGGCATTAGCCTGGCTACATTATGACATCCTCTGAATGCATATCAAGTTTCATGGAATTCCATTCATATAGGGGGCTATATCAGCTACACACACACACACACAAAAAACACACAAAAAACACACACATACACACACACACACATGCATGCACATGCACACATAAACACAAACACGCACTCACGCACGCACACACACATAAACACACCCACACGCACAAACATATAAAACCACACACACATGCAGGAAAGCAGGCACATGGAAACACACACACACACACACACACACACACATAAGCACACATATACACACATTATTTATTTTTGGGACAGAATGTGCAGGACTGGGCAGCAGTCATATTTTGTACCGCTCTGCGGTACATCTAGTTTTTAAAACAGCTTGGTAGAAGGGTTCCAAAGTACATAATTAGAACACTAGTTTTCTGGTACTGTATGCCCATCAGACAATGTATGTTATATGGTGGAGTGCTTCATCCACCCCTTTTCATGTAAATAATGGTGTTCACAATTACATTTACATCTATTCATTTAGCTGACGCTTTTATCAAACAAAGCAGAAAGAGGAATAACAATTAAGTTACAGTGCAGAAGAATTAACACTTAGCAAGGAATTACTACTGCATCAGTCAATACTAGAGGATAAGAGTGCAGACATTATAAGAACTAGTCAAACTGCGATAGTGGAGGAAGGGGTAGAATGAGGTAAAGGAGGGAAAAGAGGAAAATGAATGGTTATTGCATGTTAGGTGTGTTAGGTAGTTAGAGGTGTTAGGTGTGTTAGGTAGTTAGAGGTGTTAGGAGAGGAGGTATCCTTGGAAGAGTTGGGTCTTTAAGAGCTTCTTGAAGATAGAGAGGAATGTCCCTACTCTGGTATCTTTATTGTTTAATATATGGATGATTTGTCAAATCAACAGAATGGATGAAGCACTGGCTGTCTGGTTGGCACCTCTATCATTACAGTAATCATCTCATGTATGCAGATGATCTGGTCACCCATAGCCCATCTGGTGCTGGTCTCCAACAATTATTGAAAGTCTGTTTACAATATGGCATGGACCACAACATTTAGTTTAATGCTAAAACGAGTAATATCATGATGAGTCAGAAGCAAAGAGGATAAGAAACTAATTTCCCCTGGGTTTATCTATGTAACATCCTACTTATGACATGTAAGGAAGTAAAGTACCTTGGTTATATTCTATGATGACAGAGATATACTATATGTTAGTGTTGTGAGTTGTATGCTCAGGACAATGCTTCTTCGCAAGTTCATTATGTTCTCCGTCAGTGTGAAATGTTCTTTATTTATAGCCTTCTGTACGCCCATGTATAGAGCCTATCTTTAGTGTGGTTACAAGAAAAGGAGGCTTATATTATACTGTGAGGTTGCTGCTTCAGGTGCCTACATGGTGTAGTGCCAATCATCTGTTTGTGTTCTCTGGTGTGCCTATGTGTGAGGTAATCCTCATAAATCTTATGGATGAATCAGAGAACAGCGTCATAGAGGCTTTAAACAGCCCTAGAAAGAGCTGTGTACAGTGTTCATCCAGGCTTAGAAAACACTAGAGAGAGAATATATAGCATTGATGGTGGGTTGATTGATTGATTGATTGATTGATTAATTGATTTTGATTATCTGCCATGCTCTTATTATGTATGATTCACATTTACTTTTGCTTTGAGATGGTTTTATGTAATTATTTTTATATGCTATAGACCCTCCTGTGAGTCCTGTGAGTGAAAAAGATAGAATTAAAAATTCCAATTCTCTACAAAGTATTTGTGAATTGTATAAAAAACTATTGCATGTTGGGAAATGAGTGAAAGCATTTCTTTTTTAAATATCATTGCAATTATCTCTTTTGAAGCCAGTCTTTAGTTCACTCATTGGCACAGCTGCTCTCAGTAAGTTGGTCATTACAGGCTGCACACACATTTCCCCTAATTCTGTCAGTTGTGAATTACTGAAGATGTCAGCTGAAGTCTTCCGAACAAACTACTTTTATCAAAATACCTGGAACACATAAATGTAGTAAAGATACATGTGTGGACAGATAAAAGAGAATACTATCTAGTAGTCTACCAGACATGTGATCTCGATTATGCCAGGTCGAGACTTGTGATCTCGATTATGCCAGGTCGAGACTTGAGCCAGTCCTTTCGAGAGTGGTGAAAGAGCTGTCATTTTGAAACCACAAATTAATGAAGACCCAGACAGGCAATGGTATTGGAAAACTCAGGAACTGAGTTTTATGTACAATGATACTCGTCAAGGGAGAGACAGCAAATAATCAGGGTTTGAGTATCCTTTCAAATATCTAAAAAATGATATTGATCAGATGTAACATGTGGACCTGAATCAGACCCTGATTGGTGCCAATCTGGCAATCCAGAGCAGATAACTACTGACGCAGGGGATGCATCAATGCAGAATACCCCCCCCCCCCCCCCCCCCGCCCCCCAAATGTCCCACCACTTTAAAAAAAAAAAAGCCTCCGTCGCCCATGAATGCAGATCTTTTCCAAACGGATGTCTGACCCTTGATTCAGATATGATGCAGTACATGCGGACATTATGTGTGGAATAGGAAACATCATGACATAAAATAATAATTCTGATATCAATACTCTCACTAGTCATGCATAAACATTCAGTGAGATGGTTAAGGCAGCAAAAATATTCTTGCCAAATATCAGAAAATGTTGTATGATGTATGTAGATTATTTATTTTCTTTCTTTCTTTTTTTGCCATCAACATGTTTGTTTCAGGTCAGTTATTTTGTGTGCTCCTATTCCAGCACAAAAAATAGCACAAACAAACTGTTCACCTCAGCGCAGCCCACTACTTCATCTGCCCGATAATCCTTCTCACGATCCCTGTGCCTTTCTGCCTTCCGTGCAGAGAGCACTGGAGCAGGCAGTCAGAGGACCCAGCGAGTTGTGCATTCCACCCCAGCATCTGACAAGAGGGAAAGGTGAGAAAGATGAGGGCTACAGTGACGTTTCATTCTGTTTGATGTCTGATTCAGCTCGTCATCTCCTGAATGCTCTGACTCCTCTTCACTCATAAATGTCCCCCGAGGTGAATGTGCGCTTCCATATCTTTTGTTTGTTCAATGTTTTTTTTGCAGTGCATTATGACAAACAGTACAGCATTGGCATTGTGCCCTTGCTTTGAACCTTTGAATATTTTGTCAAATATGTACAGAGGCTTGCAGAGGATTTTCAGGGGCTGGAATGTAAATCCTTGGAGTTTTTATTGAGCTGAGAGGATGGGGACATTCATCTTAGGACTCAAAGTTGTGTACAACATGCCTGGAGCTATCACCATCTACTATCTCCTTAAATTAGCAATACTTCTACACCAAAAATATGCTTTTTTAAAATAGAGGTTGTTTGAAATGTTTTCTGTTTGTCTGTTTGCTTTTGTGTACCAGGAAATCTAATCCTCTAGCTCCTGACAGTTACACTGTCATAATGATTGCATTTCCCCCAAAGGCTATAGCACCAACCCTGAGCCTAAACTAGATCAAACTCAAACCTTGCAACAGGAACATTGTACTGACAGACAGTATACCCAAACTTCATAATGGGTCTTATTAGTATGCTTTGCATATACTGTACTTATTAAAGGTATAAGTTGCTCTCAGTGCTATGTACAACCTAGAATATAAGAGTTTGGAGATACAATGATTTCTCTCTTTGCATGATTTTTTGATAACCAAAAAAGTATGTTACAGTAATGCAACCTGACATAATGAACTTTCTCTGATGACTTGTGATGAGCAGTACGTCTTCAGGAATGTGTTCCATTCTCTATCCAGTTAAAATTACATCCCTACAGATGGATACAAATATATATTTTATATATGATACTCCTTGAAATATATTTCTTTCAGGAGATGGAGATTAAGCATGGGCCCTGGGTGCATATTGTTGAGTAAACAATGGCTCCATGTTTTTCTTGATCGGTTATGTAACGTCACTTCTGTTAACTTTCAAATAAAACAGAGAGCTAGCTCGCCCCTCCCGCCCCCTCCATCTCGCTCCCTCCCGTGCAACTGAAACTCTCCTGAACGTACATCTCGTCTGTGAATGACTGGAAAAGTTTGTTATGTTTCATGGTCCAGACAGCATTTTTTTTACAGTATATTCAGGGAACAGGCAGTTAGCAAATTTTGAGGAGATGTTTGCACTCGAGTACACTCGAGTGTGTTGTCCCTAACAATGCGAGTTGTGTTATTTCAACACATAAATATATAAAAAAAGAAACAACACAAACTGTGTTGTCCCTATCTGGACTATCTAGCCTATCTACCGCCTATCTAGCGGTGGTTGCCGTCTAGAATGGGCATTAGGATGGTTTGAGTTGGTGGTGTTGGTTCAGGAGGTAGATATGAGTGCATTAGTTGACTAATAGATTAGTTAGAATAGATAGTTGACTAATAGACTAGTAGATAATTTATTAGTGGCCAGTGTAACGGATGCCAGCTAGCTTAGCTGTGCTTGTGGAACGTTGGTAAACCTCACTCCCCGACGCCTCAAGAGTGCTGCTGGCATGCGAGCCAGTAGCCTGGGCTATTGGCTCAATTGTTAGCGCGCTCGCCTCCCGATCCGAGGTGCTACTGTTCGCGGGTTCGAGTCCGGGAGTGTGCAGGGCTGAATCGCGCAGGTTCAACACAACGCAGGTTACACCAGCACCTCACAAACAGTCCTTGGTGTGCACTTCATTTGCTTTGAATAATGCATATTGGCCTGGCCATGGGCAGATTATGAACTTTTGGGCCCCTGGGCCCAGATGTATTAAGGGCCCCCCACTAATTGTCGCATATGTGGGAGGGGGGGTTTGGGGGTCCTCCCCCAGAATTTTTTTAATTTGTTTGATGTGATTTGCTGTATTTTGGGGATGGCCAATACTACATTCAATCAGATTCATAGCCTACATCCTGATTTGTTGATATTGAGGCAATGATTCCATGCAAAAGCTTGGGCTTCAGGGCCCCCTGACCCCATGGGCCCCTGGGCCTGGGCCCGGTAGGCCCGTGCAGTAATCCATCCCTGGGCCTGGCCATCCCTTGGCCATTGAGCTGCTGGAAAATAAGGCAAAATATTATGCATACTATTGTGCCTGTTTCAATGTTACAATGGGCATCAGAGACATTATATCAGGGTGGGAGAAGTCTGAGTCCCACTCACTTCTTAATATTATTAGTTTGGACCCCTGTTGGAGTGCCATTGTATAGGCAACCAAGAAACACTAATAGTACAGCGGCTTAGCACCGGAATCGTTCAGTTTTTGCAGAAAGCATGAAACTTGGCACAGTTATACTACTACCCCTAGTGATCAAAAATTGAAATGGACCCCAACACATAGCGCCCCCCTAGTGGCCGCCATCTTGAATTCAAATATGGCTACCATTCTTAATAGAATTGTTGATACAACTTCAAAATTAAACAAGATAAAAAAGTCTTTTAAGTTCTAACACTTAATTTTTAGGGTCAAGGAGGCTATTGACATGAATTCCAAGCAAACCTGATGTTGGCCATTTTGAAATCCAATATGGCGGATACTAAATGTGAAAATATAGACTCTATTGATCTCTATTGTTATTCATGACTGAAATTGTAATTTTATCACATGACAACCTCTATAATACACGAGGCATCAAGTATAATCTGGTAAGATTCCAATATGGCCACCATGTGCAAGAAAATAAGCCAATTATTCTATATTTTGGTCAATGGAAGTAACTACCTACATCATCAATAAATTCTTTATTCTACCTTCTTCTCTTTCGGAGCAAACCTTAACTCTTACTATACACTGCTTTAAAAAAAACGATACACTTCAGATCTCAATGGGGAAAAACACATTATGCTGGATATCTACATTACATTACATTTGGCTGACGCATTTTTAGCCAAAGCGACTTACAACCTGGTAAACAGTTTAAAGCTTTTAAAACAATTCTCTCAACAATTCTAGAACAATTTAAAACAATTCAAAAAGGTAGAGTACAATAGGAAAAAGTGCATCAGTGAGTGCTGTTTTTATACAGTCAAGTGTCAGTTCTAGTCAGGTGGTAAGTGCTAGAATTAGCTAGTTGTAAGTAGTGCTACGAGAGGAGATATTCTCTGAAGAGCTGGGTCTTTAGGAGTGTTGTTAAGATGGATGCCCCTGCTCTAGTAGGAACTGGTAGCGCCTTCCATCAAGTTTGGATTGACCCGAGCGTACCGGTGGCAGAGCTAGACGTCGTTCATCTGAGGAGTGCAACGGTCAGGAGGTAGCATATATGCCGTATGAGGGCATTCGAGTAGGTGGGAGCAGAACTGGAGACTACTTTGTAGGCAAGCATTAGAGACATGAATTTGAAACGGACGGCCATAGGTAGCCAGTGTAGCTGGATGAGCAGTGGGGTAACGTGCCCTTTTATGTTGGTTGTAGACCAGGTGCGCCGCCGCATTCTGGATCATCTGAAGGGGTTTCACTGTGAGTTGGGTAGCATCTTGAGACAAGTCGTGATTTTCCATATGTTGTGAGTGTGAAACGGCATGACTAGGCGACTGAGGCAACATGATCGGAGAAGCTTAGTTGGTTGTCGAGAACGACTCCTAAATTTCTTGCAGCCCTGGTAGGTGCAACAGACAGGGTGTCAATTTTGATGTTGATGTCATGATGTATGGTAGGTTTAGCTGGGAGGAGCAGCAGTTCGGTTTTTGAGAGGTTTAGCTGGAGGTGGTGTGCCTTCATCCATGTAGATATGCCTGAGAGGCAATCAGAGATTCGTGCCGAGACCAATGGGTCATCAGGTGGAAAGAACAGATAGAGCTGTGTGTCATCTGCATAGCAGTGGTATGAGAAGCTGTGCGAACGGATAATCTGTCCCAAAGAAAGTGTGGATAGCAAAGAGAAGGGCACCTAGTACTGAGCCCTGGGAGACCCCTGTGGGTGAGGTGCAGACAGCTGTCCAAGCCATGATACGTCCTGTGAGGTAGGATACAAACTGATATGGACTGGGTAATATGTTAGGAATGAAAGGATGCCACTTCGTTATTTGGGAATGAAAATTATCAGAGGACTGAATTCAAAGACACCCCCCGGAAATCTAAGTGAAAAAATGATGTGGCAGGATACAAACTGATATGGACTGGGTAATATGTTAGGAATGAAAGGATGCCACTTCGTTATTTGGGAATGAAAATTATCAGAGGACTGAATTCAAAGACCCCCCCGGAAATCTAAGTGAAAAAATTATGTGGCAAGCTAGTCCATTTTGCTTGAATTTCATTGCAGCAACTCATGATGGTACTCAGTAGTTCGTACGGCACTGACATGCTAGATGGCGTCGGGGCATGCTCCAAATGAAACGGCAGATGGTGTCCTGCTCCCAGATGTGGACATGGCCATCACTGAGCTCCTTGACAGTCTGTGGTGCAACCTGGCGGTGTTGGATGGACAAAAACATAATGTCCCAGAGGTGTTCAATAGGATTTAAGTCAGGGGAGTGTGGGGGAACAGTCAATGCCTTCATCTTCCAGGAACTGCCTGCACATGTGTCCAGCCATTGTTGTATCAATGCCTTCATCTTCCAGGAACTGCCTGCACATGTGTCCAGCCATTGTTGTGCACCAGGAGGAACCCAGGGCCCACTGCACCAATAGAGTCAGACAATTGGTCTGAAGTTTTCATCCTGATGCCTAAGAGCAGTGAGGGTGCCGAGGTCTGTGCGTCCTTCCAAGGATATCCCTCCTCAGACCATCACTGGCCCACACCAAACCTGAATGATGTTGCAGGCAGCATTACATTCTCCAAGACATCTTCAGACGTCAGATGTGCTCAGGGTGAACCTGGTCTCATTTGAGAAAAGCACAGGGCGTCAGTGGCGAACCTACCAATTTTGTATTCTATGGAAAATACCAATTATGCTGCACGGTGCTGGACAGTGAGCATAGGTCCTTCTAGAGGCCATCGGCCCTCAGGCCACCTTCATGAAGTCTGTTTCTGACAGTGTGGTCAGAGACATTCACACCAGCGGCCTGGAGAGGTCATTTTGTAGGGCTCCTACTGTTTGTTGTTTCACAAAGGAGCAGATACTGGTCCTGCTGCTGGGTTAAAGACCCTCTACCATCCTGCCAAGCTCTCCTAGAGCAACTGTCTCCTAGAATATTGAGACTGCGCTGCCTGGGAGACACAGCAATCCTTCTGGCAATGGAACGTATTGGTGTGCCATTCTGGAGGAGTTGGACACTGACCCTAGCCAAATGTGAAACTAGTGAAAAATCAGTCAAGAAGGATAAAGATGGAAAATGTATCATTTGCCACCACCTCTAAAACCATTCCTGTTTTTACAGACCTATCTCTCTTCTTCCTTTCTTGTTTCTGGAGAAAGTGGTCTTCAAGCAAGTCTTGGACTTACTATATCAGAACAACCTACTAGACCCTATGCAGTCTGTTTTCAAGAGTCATTCTACTGAAACTGCTTTTCTGTCTGTGACCGAAGCATTGAGAGTAGCTAAGTCCTCATCTAAGTTGCTAAGTCATTAGTATTCATTCTACTAGACTTATGTGCAGCCTTCGATACTGTTAACCATGACATTCTCTTTTCTACACTATCTGAACTTGGATTTCTAGGAAAGCCCTTGACTGGTTTAAATCCTACCTTAAAGGGCATTCTTTCAGCATGTCTTGGCAGGGACAGGTATCACAGTCACATGACTGTGGGTCCCTACTTTTCTCTATTTACACCACTTCCTTGGGTGAGACCATTCACTCCCATGAATTTGATTATCACAGCTATGCGGACGATACTCAACTTTACCTGTCTTGAGCTTTTGGTGTTTCCACCACGAAGCACCCAAGGACTGGGCCCTGAATGCACTAGCCAGTGTCCTAAAACCCCAGAGTGCTGGTTCACTAGTCCTAATGTGTCAGAAGGGAGCTAACAGTGGGATGTGTTGGACTGGGTTATGCACTAATTTATCTAACTCTGACTGGGTGTATGAACTAATTTATCTAAGTCTAGGATAGAAGACAAAATAGCTAATTTCCCAAAAGGCAGCATATGTTAGATTAGAAGGATTGAGCCCAGGCAAGTGCAGGGTTTAGTCACACAGTCAAAACTTCAGACATAGCCTAAATGCACCACAGTTTTTGACTCAATGTCAGAATTTATGGCTACTTCCTTAAAATCCAACATGTCTGCCATTTTAATTATGCATGATTGTCACTTTATGTATTTCATAATGCTGAAAGATGGCTATAGACACGTCATATTATGTGTTAAAAGCAGCATAGCATTATAAATGTAGAAAAAAGGGCATATTTTGGTGGCCATATTTGAAGTCAAGATAGGGGCCACTAGGGGGTCCATTTCAATTTTTGATCACTAGGGGTAGTACTATAACTGTACCAAGTTTTGTGCTTTCTGCAAAAACTGAACGATTCAGGTAAAAATCTGGCCTTAGCTGCTGTACTATAACGTCATGATTGTGACAGACCTTCATGCTGTACACCTACCTTGCTGAATTACAGGTTGTCAACGAGTAACATTTTGATAACAGAAAGGGATACAAATGTTGGTACAATGTGGGTAACTGACAAGGAAATGATGGTATGACTGCCAGTCTGACAGGCTAGCTAGACTAGCAGGCAGTATGACTGATGGCTAGAGAGAGAAAGATCTGGCAGAGACAGTTCCATTCTAAAATATGTCCTTCAGTGCTTTGGCCCCTAAACTCTGGAACCTCTTGGCTATCACCCGCTCCAGACTCTCCACCCTGGGTGGCAGGTCCTTCAGTGCTTTGGCCCCCAAACTCTGGAACTCCCTCCCCCAACCTCTTCGTGTCTGTCCTTCTCTTCCTTTCTTCAAAGCACATCGCAAGACCTTTCTGTTTAATGATCACTTCTCCTCCACACCCAACACATAGTTCCATACAGATAACTTGTCTTTGTTGTATTGTTTTGTTTGTTTGTTATTGTGTTTCCCTGCCTTCCTACTATGTAAAGCGACCTTGGGTTTGAGAAAGGCGCTATATCAAATAAACGTATTATTATTATTATTATTATTATTATTATTATTATTATTATTATTAAGAGCGAGAGAGAGGCCTGGCTAACACCAACATAAAGTGGGTTACAGTAAATGAAACAGAGCAAACAAGAAAGGAAAGATAATAATAAGGCTAAAACTGAGATGCTTGCAACTCATCTTTGCATGTCTTCTCAGACACTCTGCCTAAGCCAATTAGCCTACATTATCATGTTGAAGCCCACTCCACATTAGGCTTCTCATTTTAGCAATTAACTCTGATTATCAATTGACAAGGGGTCATTATGCCTTCATTCATCATTACGGGCTAAGGCCACATCATGCTAAGAGGTATGAGAAAGACAGAGCAGTCAGTCGTGGGTTGTGTAGGGGGCGTGTGACGTTCTCTGACGTTCAAGGGTAGACTACTTAGATGAGGGATCGGATATTTGAGCTGAAAGAGTTAGGCTACATCCTTGCTGCACCTTGCTTTACCTGTAGTGGCACAGTGATCGAATCGAATATGCAACTGCGTTTTGAAGATTTTCGTTTCTTTTACTTTTGTTGTTGTTCTTGTTGATCGATTGGATAGCCTACTTTAACACGGATTATCACATAAACATGAAATTGTCTACACTCTACAGGACACACGACAATGGTAGGCTATAGACTGTTTGGTCTATTTTATGGTCTATTTGGCAGGTTTCAACTAGGTATCTTATGTTTTCCGTAGTTTGCTAAACTATTTTACTAAGTATACTTCAGAGATGAGTTGCCTACAAGCATCTCAGTTTAGCCTTATATGAATTCATCTATAGCATGTTGAGATTTTGTGTAGTGATGGACTTGTCTCGCATAACAATCAGTTTCACATGCCATCATGCTGTATCGTCGATTGAATTGCCCATTTACAGTCTATGTTTTCCGGACTGGCAGGAAAGAGTGTTGTTCTCGGAAAATATCCAGCGAAAATATTATATGATGAGGATAATTTAGTATGCGTCTAGTGTGATTTTAGCCTAGTCAGTATTGTGAACGTCGCTTACATTATCAAGGCTTCATCTTAAAAGTCAAACAAATACAAATTCCATATAAATATTCAATATCTGTGCTCATTCTCATTTTCTATAGATGGTTTATAACCCCTCACAGATGTCGGAAAATATGTCTTCAAAAAGTGACATTCATTTTTAGTCGAATAAACGAGCTCTTGCTCGAATGGAGACGGATCTTCCAACACTTCTGTCACCTTCACATCAGATATGAATGACAATTGTACTAACATCTCCACAGTCATGTTTGACCAGCTTGTGCAGAACACAAGCTGCGAATCCCCGCTGTGCAACAGAAGCGCAGTGGCAGATCACTTTCTCCGGTTGCCTACTTTTTCCACTGCAGCCAAAATCAGAGTGATAACTACCTTTACTTTGTGCGCGGTGTCGGCAGTCTGTAATCTCGCCGTGCTGTGGGAGGCTAGTACCAACAACAAGCGGAGGTCTCATGTCCGAATCCTCATTATAAATCTTACTGTGGCGGATCTGCTGGTGACATTCATCGTGATGCCTGTCGACGCAGTGTGGAACATCACTGTCCAGTGGCTGGCTGGGGACGTGGCCTGTCGGTTCCTCATGTTCATGAAACTTGTCGCAATGTACTCCTGCGCCTTTGTCACTGTTGTCATCAGCCTCGACCGACAATCTGCCATCCTGAACCCACTGGCTATCAGTGAGGCCAAGAGGAAGAACAAAATCATGTTGATCATTGCGTGGACCATGAGTGTGATTCTGTCTATCCCACAGGTAAGGGAGAATAAAGATTTGTGTTCTTCTCCTCACTACCATGGGCATGTGGACTTCTGATTTCACATTGAAAACACTCCAATCCTTGTTTCAAGTTGGGTCACAGAGAATAAACTCTAATTATGTCCAGAGAGAACTGTATTAGGCACTTGTAAAAAAGGAATTTTTTCTTCTCAAACAGCTACCTGATACAGGCACTGATGATTTACTTCTTTGCTAACATTTTTGCTTGAATCTCAACTCTCAAATCTCTTTAATTCATAGCAGATATTTCCTGTAATTGATTATAAATGTCTGATATAAGTATAGTGTACTCAAGGGTGTTTTAAGATTCCTGAGGAGATAATTGAGCAGGGATGTGAAATGTATGCAGAGATTACACATATTCACATCTGAATGTTACAGGCTATGGAGATTTATGGAGATATTATGCATTACCACAGTTTTTTTTATCATGGCCGCTGATACGCACAGCGTAGTCATATAGGATTTGTCAAAGTTTTTTGTCCTTTTCCCCTTCTCTTTTTATTTTTCGGTCAGCAGTTCCAGTAAGTCAGTTGTAAACCAGTGGCACACAAATTTCCACAAGGTTCATTATATTTTACTTGCTACATCACTAGCACATTATTTAGACACACATCCAATTCTGTTCTTTGTTGGACACTACAACTGACATATTTCACCATCTCTTGTTTGTTCCAATATCATCTAATAAATAGCCTACACTAAAGATATATACATTTTTTAAGTTTAAATTTGACATGCTGAATTAGAGTCTTTGGACGCACAAGCATGGGTGAACCCAGACAAACCTGTTAGCAAATTAGAAATGGCTCTGAAAGTCCGTCTGGAAAGAATCCCATTGACGCCCAAAACCCAGGATCCAATCACAGTTGTTTATCCGACATGGGGAGGGTTTTATACGATGACAGATAGAGCTGTGCACCACCAATGGCTGCGCTGATGGCGACCGGGTTAATCAGATATGTACGTGTAAACAACTGCATTTAAGAAAGACATGTTTGCTACAATTCTGAAATGATTTGGTAAGAGTTTAATGCAGTTTAATTTCACTGCTGGTAATGCCCTGGAAGTCGTAAGTCAATAAAACCATTACAGACTCACTCTCAATTGACATATGAGAAGCAGTAAATGGCTATGGATGGACACCAAATGAAATTCTGTCCATAGGGGGCTTTGCAGCTGACACAAATCAGTAGTTGCTTGGACCCCATGCATTATCGCTGTTTGTGGATGTATTTAAACTTATTGTTAGGATAGAGCAGTGTTTCTCAAACTTTTTCAGACCAAGGACCACTTAACTAATCTTAAAACGGAGTGTCTATTTACACCCCTGGTACGAATAGCCTTGGCCACATAGCTGAGCTATTCACACCTGTGACATAACAACAAAAAGACGTTGCTCACGTGCACAAAAAACATGGCAGACATTCATTTTTTCGTCAGCAGAAAGTGAAGAATTCTGAAAGGTTTCTGCACAAATATCTGTTCAGATTAAGTTTTAGATTGAAAAGTTTTATTTTCATACTCTTGGTTCAGTGAACACATACAACCGTCAGTTTGTTAGTTAACAGAAATTTCATGAATATGATGTTCAGGCCTATAAACTATAAGGCTATAACTATAACATATATTCCATGTACTTGTGGAAGAGGATAGTGCAGTGGTCACAGACATGGGATAACATATGGGAAACTGGGGTTCGATTCCTGTGTGATGCGTTTTGGCAGAGTGAGTGTGCATGTGTACCAACGTCTCTGGAGAGAAGGCGGCAATTTGAAGAAGAAATCAGTTCTCAAACGGAAGTTTTGATTGCAACAATTAGCTAGTTCATGCACCAGGGTGTAAATACCATACAGTACTATATACACTAGGGTAAGAATAGCATCCCCTTCTAACTATACACTGATGCAAACAGCATACCTTATTTAGAGTGTCTATTACACAGTTGAGCTATTCACACCCTGTTACGTAACAACAAAAAAACATGTTGCTTGTTTTTATTATTATTATTACATTGTGTGATCAATATGCCAGAATAAATCACAGGGGTGCAAATAGCATACACTGATATTTGTACCAGACAGGGTATTACTAGAACACATTGCTGTGTGCACCGGGGTACGAATAGCATACACTGATATTTGTATCAGATGGGGTACTAATAGGACACATTGCTGTGTGCACCGGGGTACGAATAGCATACATTGATATTTGTACCAGACGGGGTACTAATAGGACACATTGCTGTGTGCACCGGGGTACGAATAGAATTCACTTCTAATTGCACCAGGGTACGAATAGCATACACTGCTAATTGTACCAGGGGTGCAAATAGCCTTACCCATAAAATAAACCTCACGGACCACCTAGCTAAAAAAAAGAAGAGTAGACGTACTTCAACAGTATATTATAATAGGCCTACTCACCTTGCTTATTGTGTCAGAGGATTCATATGATTTATACTGGCGTAGCTTACATACAGTAGGCATGTTGCAGAACTGTTTGAATTTACATACAAGTTGGTTCAATATTGCAAACAACTCATCTAGATATTATATTTTACCACGTCTGCTCGCAGACCACTTGGGATAGCTTGCGGACCACTAGTGGTCCCCGGACCACACTTTGAGAAACACTGAGAGTATACTATGTTTAGTATTGTTTTCAAACATATTCTTGCATTCATCTTCTAATTCTACATGTTAATTCCAGAACCTACATCTAAGAACTGCAACTGTTTCTTCTAAAAGGAAATGTGTAGGACATATTGAACAGATAAAATAGACCGCACATTACTGAAACACAGGGAAACAGACACAGATGCATAAACACACACACATGCACACAGACAGACACAGACACACAGAGGCACATATATACACACATGTGTGACTTTTTAGTGAATATAATTGGTTTAGTGTGGCTTTAGAAAATATTTCGGTAACACTTTATAATAACTACACACAATTCATCATTTATTAAGCCTTTGTTACTTATTAGTTAATAGTTTGTTCATATTAGTAATTTCTTGTTCATACATAGTTTATCATCAGTACAGCATTTGTTCACACAATTATAAATGGTTTGTTCACAGTAAATAAGCCTATCCAAAAATATGTTTGTAAGTACATGATTTATACTAATAAGTAATGAAACAACCACTTATAATGAAATCATTTTCTTATTATAAACCAGTTGCAAACTATTACAAAATGCTTTGTTCATCATTTGTAAAGCATTGTTCCTATGTTAATTGTTCCGCCCTGAAGGGACTTATTTTCTTAATAATGACCGGCGTTCTATACATTATCCCGCTTATTACACGGCTACTTGCCCAAACGAAACAATAAACTCCCCACAATATGACTTTAGCCTACATAGCCTATTTGTTACCATTCATCGTGGCATTTGCTGAGAAACGAATAGTTTGCAACAACACACACTGAACTTGAATCAAACATTCTTTAGAACACAGCTGATCAACCGTCTGCTTTCACTTTTGAATGAAGTTCCAGTCCTTGCGTAGTGATATGAAAGACGTATCAGAAGCACAAAACCCGTTGTCATTGACAGCAGTAATTATATGATTGCAGCGGTAATTACATGAAAATATTTTACCGTAGAATTTGGGAAATCCCATTCAAGCCAATGGAGCGTTCTACTTGCCTTGTGAAGAGCCGTGTAATAAACATATTTAAGATATAGGCTTATTTACAGTACTATGAACAAACTATTTATAACTGTGTGGACAAATGCTTTACTGATGATAAATTAGAAATTACTAATGATGAACAAAGCATTAATAAGTAACAAAGGCTTAACAAAGGGAGAGCATGGAGCACTTGTGATCTACAGTGCAAGGTGTATAGGGGATGGACAGAAATAGGGAAGCCTGCTTTATTTTCTAGTACATGTGGTCATATTATTTTAGAATTATCTGTTGAGTTCTGGGCATGTGCCATCAATTCAGATTTATTAATCAATGTTGGCAGGTGATTTGTCCTGCACACTTGTTCTCTTCAAGTTATTGTATACTGAGGACATCCTGTAATTAACCTTTGGATGTCACTAATGGTGTCTGATCGTTATGTTTTAAATTACGTCCATAACAGAAAGCATTGCATTATAAGGAACAAAAATGAAATGGGTGGGATTTTAAACATTATTGTGCAATGGGAGACTGTCAAAAAGTATATATACATGGAAACATCCCAAACATATAGCCAATTATTTTTATAAATCTGAGATTTGTGCATTCTTCCACAGCATGTACAACACCAAATCAGAAAAAGTTGGGACGTTGTGTAAAATGCAAATGAAAACAGAATGTGATAATATACAAGTCAAATGTTGAAAATGAAAATGTTGACTATTTCATGGAAAATATATGATAATTTTCAATTTCATGTTAGCAACATGTTTCAAAAAAAGTTGGGACAGGGAATGTTTACCACTGTGCTGCTTCACCTCTTCATTTAACACAATTCTGTAAATGTTTAGAGAAGACCAGTTGCTAGAGTTTTGAGAATTAAATGTTATCCCATTGCTGCCCGATATTCCATTCCATGATGGACCTAATTTGACAGGTCTGGACTGCAGACAGGCCATTTTAGCACCTGGTCTCTTCCTCTATGGAGAAATACTGTTTAAATATGTGCAGAATTCATTTTGGCAAATTTCTCCTGAATATTCAAGGTCTTCCCTGGAAAAAAGCATTGCCTGGATGGCAGTATATGTTGCTGAAAACCTGTATACATCATTCCGAATTGATTGTGCCCTGCCAGATGTGCAAAATGCCCATGCTGTAGGAACTGCACCTCTACACCGTCATAGATGTTGGGTTTCGAATTGAGGACCAAAACAAGTTGGAGTTGGATGCTTGGATATGTCTTATCCTCTTTAGCCCAGATGAGTCCATGTTTTATAAAAATAATGGCCATCCAATTTATTTTTTAGCTCTTTCCCTTGTTCGCAAAGATTTCTCTGGATTTTCTGAATGTTTTAATAATATTATGTTCTATAGATGATGAACTCCCCAAATACTTCACAATTTCATGTTAAGAAGCATTCAAATTACATTGTTTCATCATTTGTGCACACAGGTTTACGCAGAGGGATGAATACCCCTACTGTACATCTTAAGAGACCCTGCCTCTCTGGGATGCTCTACTTAGTTGTGAAACATTCCTCCTTTTGTTTTCTTTATCATTACACATCTTTTCCAGCATTTTGTTAGCACTTTTCGGAAACTTGTTGCTGATATCAAATTCAAAATTAACATATTTTTTCCATGAAATGGTCAAATTTGTCATTTTAAACATTTGATATGTTGTCTATGTACTTTTTGAAACTAAATATGAGTTCAAGAGATTTGCAGATTATTACATTCTGATTTTATTCACAATTTACACAACGTCCCAACTTTTTCTGATTTGTGGTAGATTAAATCGAAGTATTGTGTATGGCAGTCTGTCTTCTATACATTACACATGTTGGTTTTTAACATAAATGCTGTCGGGAAATCTGCCTTATGTGTTCATAAATAGAGAACAGGAGTGTAGAAGGCATCTTTTCATCTTATTATGATCATACTAGGAGCAGTCTCCTTTTACGACTACCAATATTCCTTTCAAAGTAGCCTTTTTGAAAAAAAAAATAGAATAGGCCTACTGAATAATTGGACTTCCAGAGGCTATATATGTGTTTTTATATTGTTGTATTTATGTTACATTTCACATGGATTTATTTTGCAGCTGATTTACAAGTAAGTCAAAGGCTGCACCTTTAACTGTCAAATGACTTTATTGCCATTGCTGTTTATTGCCATTGCTGTTATTTTTCTTATTTGTATTCATATATGGTTTGCATCTCTGGTTTGCAACATTGCATCTCTAATTAGTGGATCTGTTCATAGTCATTTTTATCTCTCTGATGGGATGACCCAGTGACTCCTTACCCAGAGGGATGCAAAGGCAACTGTGACATCCATGATTCACTCTCAGTCTCTTGTCAGAAACACAATTGTCACAGTAATACCACCCTGGTAATCATGTTCATGCTGATGTCTGTTCTTATCAACAAAGAGTGAGTACTGCATAGCTGACCTGACAGTACTCACACATACTCGGAGAGCAGAACCTTAAAATAGTAATGACTTGTGTGCTAGTGCTCTATCTGTAGAAACACATTAATAATCATCTACTGCCAATTGCGTTTTTATGGAGAGCAAAAATGACCTTGGTGTACATGTATTTACCATCCTAAATGCTTTCATGTAGTTTCATGCACTTTATGGAGTCTATGCACTTGTGGGAATTGAGACATGTTTTTAAAATGTGTGGTTCAGAAATGAGTGGGTGATAAGATAGTCATGACTGCTGTGTTTCCCAACAGATGTTCATCTTTCACAGCGTCACCATCACCTTCCCGGCAAACTTCACACAGTGTACAACCCGGGGCAGCTTCCTCCAACACTGGGAGGAAACTCTCTACAACATGTTCACGTTTGTGTGTCTCTTCCTCCTTCCCCTGGTCATCATGATTGTCTGCTACACACGCATCCTGCGGGAAATATGGCGAATAGCAAAAGGAAACAGTAAGTTGAAGCTACATCAGGGTGGAATAAAAAATGGAATCAATTAGTTGCAGCATGGTATGCTTACAGTAATGATACAAAAGCACCGCTTAAGTGGTTATGTAGCACTCGGCTCAATTTACTATATTCTAGGTTATGTCTAGTTACTTGGACCAGAATCAGAAGTTTCTAGATAAGACTACTGGAGGTAGATGGATGCAACAAGCTAAAGTTAATGTTAGAATAATGATGACATTTAATAAGTAAAAGGAGTGAATGAATAAAATGGTATAAATAACAATAAGTACAATGAATAGATTGAAATAAATAGAATACAAAGTGCAGTGCAATAAATAACAATATCAGATGTTCTATATACGGTTCTATATTCGGGTGCACCCTTATCTTACCTAAGTTCTAAAATATTCAATGTGATCTTTCAATGGTACAAGAAAATAAAAATATATACAATAAATATTCAGTGTATTATAGTATGTATGTGTATCAATTCAACAAAATGTATTATCAATATCAACGATCAATGTGTCACAATCAATTAATTCAGTTCATTCAGAAGTTATCAGGAGGTTAAGTCAGGGAATAGTCAAAAGGTCAGTCTGGGTCAGTCTTACAGTCCTACCACAGTGGTGTGAAGGGAAATGAAAGGTGAAGGGAAGTTCAGATTCGGGATTCTGGGAGCAGGGTTGCCAGATTGGGCGGTTTTGCAATCTATTTTGCGGGCAAAAATGGGTTTGGGCGGGTGTATAAAAATTGGGCTGGTTTCGGATCAGTTCGGCGGGTTTTTGTAGCCGAAACAAAGGCACTTCAGACCCTTCTTCCAGCGACCGTCTCTGGTCAGCAGGCAGCAGTCTCTCACTCACTCACTCACACACCCTCTGGCTGACGTGCCCCCCTAAACTCACAACAGACACTCTCAGCTCACGTCACCTTATGTATCGAAACATTCTAGCCATATAAATGGCATAGTGCATGGTATTTAACCGCGAGATATGCGCTTCACAATGACCGCAATTAGTTGTTGATATTCACAGCAGACAGTAAAGCCCAGCAGTAATTTATCCAAATTAACACATATTTCAAGTACCATTCATGATGTTGTCAAATATTGAAGTTGTGGGAAGTTTAAGCTGTATGTTTCTTTCGTCCCCCATGTCGTTTCATTTATCCCGGTCTGGAGGGACGAATGAAACAAAACGCATGTTCGATTTCTCCTTAAATAAATCCTGAATGGTTTTGTACTCTGGCGCAGACCGCCATTCAAACACACAGCTCGCGGGGTTTTCAAACTTAGCTAGCTGACTGACAATGTCAATATGCCAAAGTGGGCAAAGAGCATTTTGTCATTACAGTCAATCTCTTTCATGAGTGTGCACACTGCTGAAAGATTACCTACGAGACAGGATGGACTTACCCCTTCTTTCAGGGTTGATGGATGTGCGCAGGTCTTGCGCGAATGGCTTGACATAGGACTACGGCCCACGTTCCGTCCAGCCCGACAGTTGTTGAGGAAGTTTGACAAAGCCTAGGCCTACTAGAACTTTTTAATTATTTTTAGGCCTAATAACAATTGCTCAAAGCGATTTTCACGAAGGGCCTAGGGCCATAGGCCTATGTTTTTTGTGTAGAGATGGCCCATGCATGAACGTTCTGCTTCTGCAAAGAGTGCACTGACACCCCTGTTCGTTCAACGCGACTTTCATGAAAACTAGGATTAACTGCCTGTCAGGTAGGCATACTAATTGTTCTAAATTACAGGTGTCAAACTCAAGTTTGCCTTTAGCCTATATCTGGCGTATGAAAATATTTTTTGCGTGTAGTTGCCATGCATGGACGCACTGCTTCTGCAAAGAGTGCACTGTCCTAAATAGCCTATTCAGCGCGATTTTCAT
The DNA here is from genome assembly GCF_018492685.1 of Alosa sapidissima. Classification (NCBI taxonomy): domain Eukaryota; kingdom Metazoa; phylum Chordata; class Actinopteri; order Clupeiformes; family Clupeidae; genus Alosa; species Alosa sapidissima. The sequence continues at coordinate 6,357,978 of NC_055967.1, forward strand.
GAAAACTCTAGGCCTAACTGCCTGTCTCAGGGAATATATAGCGCCTAGGTAGGCTATTAATTAATTGTTCTAAATCACAGGTGTCAGACTCAAGTTTAACTCAAGCCTTTAGCCTACATTTGGGGTAGGCCTATGAAAATATTTTTTGTGTAGCCTACAGTTGGCCCACCAGTTATGAACGCACTGCCTCTGCAAAGAGTCGACACCCCTGTTCTATAATCAATGCGATTTTCATCTACTGTTATACATGAATATGCATGTGTCATGTTGCTATTATAAATAATTGAAATGTTGTGCATTAGGCTATTTTGTATGTTCATATATCCACTCAATGTTTTTATGTTAGGCTAGCCTACTGAATGCTTTTGTTCCAAGCGTCTATTGACACTAAACAGACAGATTAATAGTCTATGTTTAGCCTATTGCATTATTTTCCGTAACATAAGCTTATAGAATAATAGTCTGACGTCCGTGTAGCCTACTTTTGCGTTAATTTGATTGAATGTTGTTTCTGAAATTGGATAGGCTAAGTCGAAAAATCTAAGTCATTTTAAAGCTTGTTAATGATTTCAATGTGTTTAAATCATAGACTGTATATATACAGTCTATGGTTTAAATGAGAAACAAGCAAAAGCTAATTTGGGCGGTTTTTTGTGCATTTTTGACGAGGTTTTGGGCTGGAAAACCTTGCTGGCATCTGGCAACACTGTCTGGGAGGCTCGCCATCAATTCAGATCTTTTATCCACTATAAAAAAAAACCTGACCTGTAGATCTAAATATACAGGCCAGAAACAATCATGTATCCAGGTCTCAAAGTACAAAACATCCAATAAATAGTCACATCAAATAAATTAAATCAATAAATAAATGATATGAAACTGGTCTATGTTAAAAGGTTTATTAAACATTACCGGAGTTCAAGCTAGCATTAGGCTTTTATGGTGCTGCACCAGCAGTAGCTCTAGTAGCAAACCTAGCTTAGCATAAACTTTTAACGGAAAAAACAAACTCACCGAAGCCAGCATTCGATGCAGTACAGGCAGTTCAGAAAGTTGCAGTTCTGTTTTAAGTTTTGTCTTCTGGATGTCTACGATCATAATTATGACTACATTACTATTTATGTATTTAGTCTTGTTCTAATCTTGTAGATATTTCAGTTAAATATGTACCTTCAATCCATTCGATTTAACGTTAGTCCTGTCAATCGTTTTCCCTCCGGTCAGGTTTATGTTCTCGTTCAGGTTTCTTTTCTCTTCTTATTGAGTTCTTATTGATAGATTATTCTCGTTGGTTCGTGTTAGTTCGTGTTGGTTCGTGTCTTTCGTTTGATTTCATTCAAAAGTTTTTCTGTGGTTGCTGTGGAGACGCAGGGGTCGCGCTCTCATTGGCCAGCTGGCTTTTAGAAGTTAACCCCAAAGATCCTTGATTACTAGCACCTTTATGCACTGGGCTACAGTTAATTTATGTGACAGTGCTTCAGTGCCTTTTCAATTTTCACGTTCATTTAGTGAATTGTAGAATATAATATCTGGGAGGTGATTACAGTGCTGAAATATGAAACAAATATTATTTAATTTCACTGTTTCCTCTTTAGTGTCCTCCAAAGAGGTTCATCTCCGGCGTTCCAACAACTACATCCCAAAGGCGCGCATGAGAGCGTTAAAGATGAGCATTGTCATCGTGACCTCTTTCATCGTATGCTGGACGCCGTACTATCTACTGGGCCTGTGGTACTGGTTCTTCCCTGACGACTTGGAGGAGACCGTGTCCCACTCAATGACTCACATCCTCTTCATATTCGGGCTATTCAACGCTTGCTTGGACCCAATCACATACGGCTTGTTCACAATCCACTTCCGCAAGAGACTGAAGCGATATTGCCATGAAGCGGTGGCGCTGAATGAGTCTGATAACAACTCAATGATGACCGGCTCGTTTAAGTGCTCACCATCGCCTTTCCGCATGAAGAAGCTCGCTCAGAACAGTCAGACTGGCAGCCGACCTCAGAGCATAGAGCGTCAACAGTGCAAGACACAGGAACCACCTAACAATTGTCTCACTGCAGACACAGACCTAGGAGATCCAAACTGTTTAAGTCCAGAGAGTGGGATATGATGAATGCGACCTTGGCCCTTTCGTTTGAGGAGAAACAATCTCCGAGAATATTTTCATACATATTTAGTGTTGTGTCCTAGACTGTGGAAAATGGAATAACTGGGATAAACTGAGTATGATCAAATTGTCCAAATTGACTATTGTTATTCAAAATGGATCAGGCTGCTTTTTGTAAAAAAGAGAATGTAAGCATTGCTACTGTTGTCGTTAGTGTCAGTATGCTTCAAGCATGGACGGATTATGAACTTTCAGGCCCCTGGGCCCAGATGTATTAAGAGCCCCCCACTAATTGTCGCATATGTGGGAGGGGGGGTTTGGGGGTCCTCCCCCAGAAATTGTTTAATTTGTTTGATGTGATTTCCTGTATTCTGGTGCATTTTGGGGATGGCCAATACTAAATTCAATCAGATTCATAGCCTATATCCTGATTTGTTGATATTGAGGCAATGATTCCATGCAATGGCTTGGGCTTCAGGGCCCCGTGACCCCTTGGGCCCCTGGGCCTGGCTCCGGTAGGCCCGTGCAGTAATCCATCCCTGGCTTCAAGGGGTTTCCTGTCGTGATGTGCAGGGGCCAAGTTTCAACTTCAAGTTTCCGTCCACCTTCAGCAGTATAGCTTGCACACTCTCAGACGGTAGTTCCTGTCAAGCACTTCATTTGTACATTTGTACAAGTCCAAGTAAAATAAAAAAACAAGGGGAAAAATCAATCTTTCCTCTAACTCCTGAAGAACAGCTGCACTTTTGTGACCCCAACGTATATAGCACATAAAATGCCATCACCTCCACTGACTACTTCAAATCAGAATATATTTCCTGTTGCTGCGAGCATGCAAGCAAGATACAAACGTTTGGTGCATTAGTGATGCAAATGAATGCAAACAATTTATAGAGGAATTCCTTTATGTTTACTGGCAGCACTACATTTCTGCCGTCTCATCTCCCTATCTCCGGAGTTCAGGATTCGAGGGACACATTAACATTATTGACAGATTAACAGATTAACTGGCAATTCGCCTACCTCACTTTAAGTCCCTGTGGGGATGCATAACAATGCTGCATATTTTCAGATATAATTATAGCATATGTCTTGGTATTTAATGTTATTTCTTGGGTACAGTTTTGAGAATAGTGCGATCCTATTCTAAAATGAATCTTTCATTGTTTGTTTATTTGTTTTTCTGTGTATGGCATCTCAGGAAAGGTATTGCTCATTTTCAGCGCAGTGAGATCTTGTTGGCAACTGTAATATTATTGCTGTACCGTGAAAACAGAGGTTCAGGTATGTTAGCTGTTGTAAAATGTGTCATTTGTCAGTATGATGTTCTTACAAGTGGCAACCTCTATCAGTGCAGAGTCTTGGTGTGGGTGAAGGTCTTAGTGCTATTTCTCTATCTGTGAGCTGTGCCTCGTACAAATTCACTGTAGCCACACTCCTGTGTTCCCTCGGCGTTGCACAGAACAGATGTCCAGTGGCGAGGAAGCCTTGGCTGCAAAAAATGATAAAAACCTGTTGGTGTACGTGAGGGGATAGAGTGAGAGTCCTTAATGTCCTCAAATTTTTTATCTCAAGATCTCTCTGCTGTTTTTTTGCTCTGTCCTCTCTCTCCCCTCACAGTCTATTCGGTCCATTCTATTCAACACTTAGATAGATATGCTTGAAAAAAAAACCACTGGACATCAGATGCATCTTCAGTCTCCAGGCATATACAATGAGAAATAATATATATTTGGATTTGACACGTCTATTTTTGTGTTTCACAAATTTGATATATTTTGATGTATGTTAGCATATTATTGATGCCGCATGTTACTGAACAAAGTTATCTGTAAATTGTAGAGCTAATTTATGTAATTGTATTATTGTAAATGAACAAGTTTGAGGCTATACAGTATATAGTATATGCATGACATTCATTGTGACTTTACTGACTGTGTGAAATCACTTGATTTATTCCAAGTGATCTGTGCTTTTAAGTATTTTTTATTTGAGTTATTAAATTGTATTTTATCCAAAACGAATAATGCCATGCTAAATACATTAAATGCTGCTATAAGGGGATATAAACATAAGAAAAGCTGTCCCTTCTGTGTGTCTCACATAAAGCACAATGTGCACCATATATGACCCGATCTGGCAAAATTAGTCGGAAGTCGCATGTTATACAGGCTGATTATTTCAAAAACCATTGAAAATATAGATTTGGTGCTATATTAAAGAAGATGTATTCTTTAAAAATAAATGTCCTTTAGTTTCATAGTCAAGAATGTAAAGTTACAAAAATGATGCATCAAGTGATCATCCTACCTGCCTGTAACCTGTAACTTCAAATGTGATTTTCTCAGTTTTTCAATTAGAAAAAGATGGCGGGAGGCCATCATTCAAAATTCTGTATCTTGACAACAATTCAAGATATGATTTTGACCATCATTTTAAAGCTTATGTGTCCTCCTTCTATTGCAAATGTCAACTTGAACTTTGGGTTACTGTGGCTCATTTTGCCAGATCGGGTCGATATGGATTTTGAAAGAAAAAAACATTGTATGTGAAATGTCAGATCAATCTGCCCTGTCAAGCGATCCATTATGATTAGAGTAGCACAACTTGGTTCCTTCATCTCACAGCTTGCTTATGCATTTTATAGCTACATGGTATCAATATTATCTTAAGTTATTTTATTTACAAATGTATGCTCTTGATTGCAATTCTTATAAAGAGACACATTCAGATTCACAATCATCGTGACAGTCTTATTTTTCTGTGGATATGTGTATGTGAGGTTGTGTGACTGATATGTAATGCTGGTCATGATATTTTATTTGCCCTGATATTTTATTTTTCTGTCACAACTCAGCTTAGAATATCTGACTGAGCAGAAGGTGACTGAACTCAGCAGATACAGTCTTCACCATCTCTCCACTGTAGCTGCCCAGGCTTAGTGTGAACAGATGAATGCTGCTGCTAGAATGTAATCTCTTTTTCTGCTGGGTATGCCATTTGTCATATAATTGCCATGAATACTGGTAGGCCTGAAAGTGCCCTGAAGACCAAGTTGATAAGAATATATTTACTGTACTTGAAATGTAATTCAGGAGCAGAAACACTCTGTGCTTCTGTCCCCCTTTGTACTAAATACTAAAAGGGGTATCATTGTGTGGACCATTATAAGTGGATTATTCTGGAGATGACAGGAAACTTAATATTTTCACTGTCAGCATACTCTCCCAAGGCTCACGTAACATTTTTGGTGAAAGAGATGATTAAAGAGACCATGGTCACCTAATCACCATCTCTTTACCAGCTAAATTACAGTATATGGACACATGGAATTATATACAATACATGGTTTGGGACTCAGATCCATCATCTCCAAGATCATAAAAGAGGAAAGTTTGGCATCCTAATTAGAAGTGCAGTGTACATGCAGAGCTGACATGTTGTGTAAGATGGCATAAACAATACAGGAAATGTCCTGAGGGGAGAGCTCAGGATAATAAGACTTTGGTCTTGTGTGGTATGAGTCACCTAACACATGGCTGGAGTATTCTGCTGCACTCGTATTCAAAAGGGTCAAGAAAGAGGTTACAGTGGCTGTAAAGTTCAGGTCCTGCTAGGCATTGTTCAATGCACAAACAAGTATTAAAGTACACAGACTTGCCAAAACATATGAAACAAACCTACAAAACATAATTACATTAAAAAGGCAAACAATAGTTAAGGTTGCTCTAAATATGGTACAAAGAAGCAGGGCTGCTTCTACTGTAAAGGGCGAAACATTTTCATCATAAAACATGTGTGCTGCTTTCATACATGCCAGAATACTTAATCAAATGCTATATAACACTTCTCCCATGTGCACCCAAAGCTCCCACCTTTCTCTTGACCTTCCCATAAATGCATAGGCATAATTAACAAAAGCACTGAATTGCCACTATGTTTCCCAGCAAATGCCATAAAAAGCTGAGAATACAATTATAGACACTAAAGGTATAATTTAAACAGAATGAAAGAAGACAAGCCGAGAAACATGCTATCAAAGCAATTACGCTGGTTGCACATAGAACACCATTCGGCTGTCACCTGCTTTCATGCTTTGTGAAAAGAATGTGAAATGTGCAAATAGGCAACAGCTAGTCAGAGTTAGAATGAAGCTTAAAGTCACAATTGGATGTCATCACAATCAAGACCCACCACAAAGATGTGAGCTCTTAGGCTGGATACTGATCACCTTGACAGATGCACCTCTGCATTGGACCAAAACAACCAGCATCAAAAGGGAAGAACCTTGATTGGAATCTGGAGAACCCTGGGACATAACAACATATCCAAAGAAGAATACAACAGGGAAAACAAGAGGACTCCATACTGTAGGCATGGTAACAACTACGGAACTTATAGGGGGAGAATCATAAAGAATGTATTGGTCCTAGGGGATGTGTATTTAGCACCGTGGGATGCTAGAATCACAGGCTAATACAACATTGGTTTATTGACATAAGTAGGTTTGACATATTGATTGTGTGGTGGCAAAATACAAAGGGGGAGGAGACAACAATTTACCACTACACAAAACACATGCACACATTGCAAGGTTGTATTGATATTATGTTAATATGAGGCATCAGACAGCTGTTCATGGTGTGGCACAGGAGTCTGTGTGCTGGATGTTTTATTACTGATGAAACTGTAGAAATTATTTGCAACTGTGAAAATGATGTAGTAGTGATGAAGTAATTGTCAGTATTACAAATATGCACTACACTTACAAATTTTATTCTATAGGTATGGAGCAAATCACTATACATATTTTACCATTAGAAATATATTGTACAGTTCCAAATCAATGTTCTACATAAATAACGCAGTCCTACAGTTACAAATGTTTTCTGCAGGTACACAGACTTTTGCGCCACCTCGGGGTTCAAAAGTGTCTCACATGTATTGTATGTGTATGTCATGAAAAACAATTAAAAACAAAATAATAATAATAATAATAATAATAATAATAAAACAAATTTCAGTACCATGTACCGATCTTTCCACTGCTACAATGTCTTTAAATTACAAATCTATTCTGCAGTTAAAAATCTCTGCTGCGCGTACAAATCATTTTTACAGAGCTAGAAGTAGTTTTGAGACAGAATTGACGCTTCCTTATTGAATAGCCAATGGTGATGCTCAGGTTTGGCTATCCAATCAGGTATTTAAGTTCTCTATCCAATCACAGAGTCATGAAGTGAGCCGTCATGCACCACATGGGGTGTAGTACCCGAGGGGACTTTTTCTGTCCGGGGTTTTGTCAGGGTGGACTCAGGTAGTGTTGAGGTTCACCACGGTTATGGCTTTCAGCAGATTGGGAGAACTGCTTCAAGAAGTACATGTCCAGAGGGCATTTCTTTGATAGGGAGCTGATGTTCAGGTCCTATTTGAAGTCCTTGGACATTATGGTGCCCAGGAAGTGGAAGGGCTAAGTTAGTAGGGTGATGATAGCAAGTGAAGCATGCTTGAGAGTTTAGCCAATTATGTTCATTAGCCAATTATGTTCAAAACATGATCAATGGGTAATTCACATGGGGAATAATATATTTAACTGATTGACAGTAACAAATCTACAGGCAGCACAGTCAACTGGTGGTTGGAAATTAACAGGGACATGAGGAACCTCCGGCAAAATGGAAATAACAATAGCCATGCAAATCCTCTGGCAAAAGTACACCACTGGGGAACAAAAGATGAGAAAAAAACCCTTCAAAGGCAGAAAGACAGAATTAAAATAACTGTGCATTTCCAATGGGGGAACCACCCCATCTCATGGAAACATGCCCCCTGGCCGCAAACAATGCAGATTGAGAGTTATGTAATGTGAAATGAATAGGTTCTTCTCACATCTTGTATATAATGTGTGTTGTGCAGAGCTACCAGCAGACTAACACATTAGTTACAGATTCTCATCTTCTGTTTGTTGCACAGCTAAATTGAAGCAGTGGTGGTCTTGTGAAGCAAACCAACAGTTTTAGCATTGCTTTTCAGTTCTGTTCAAATTTCTTTCTTTTTTTCAAGGATTAGAAAAAACAAAGAACGAAAACAAAAACACAATTTTTAGATGAACGTAACGAATAACGAGGAAAAAAGTTAAATCAATTTAACTTGTTCGGGAATCGGGAGTAACACTATTTTCAAGACTATAAGACATTTTTGAAGATCTAATATTACATAATTGTCTGATTACTTACTTTCAAATCTCGCCCCATGCCTGAATTCATGCACAGTGTTTTTAACAGTTAACCTCGATATATAATGTGTTTTGATTTTATCTTTTAGACTGTTGCGCAAAAAAACACCTATAGGCTATTCCGCCACTAGCCATGAATCAATTTGTAAAGGAACATTATTATGACCACCGCACAGCGAAGTGGCGGTCATATAGGTTTAGTCAGAGTTTTGACGGGGACGAAACGAAATTTTTCCGTAAAAGTCTAGTGGGGCTACATACCCACCAAATTTCATGTGCCCCGGTGGTTCGGTGTCCCGGGTATCGTTGACCAAAAATTCAGGAAGTAGATGACGAAAAAAACCAAAAAAAGCGGTCATAATAATAATTTGGCTGCATTTCCAGTATTGGCATCACGTAGTCGTTTGTCCACCAGATGGCGCATCGTTGCAGTGAGACGTAATTTCGTTGGAAGTTAATCTAAAGTGGGTTAGGAAGACACGCTTCCTACAAGGACAAGACTGTAGTTTACCACTGAGAACGTCTAATAAGGGTAGGATGATTTCTGCATGACATGTAATTCCCATTTCTTCTTGAAGCCGAAATAAATCTGCGAATGTTTATCGGACATGCTTGGTTTTTACTGCAGGTAGGCTACGTTAATCTTAAGTTATATCAATAGCCTAGAGTAGGTAAAATAATGTTACCGTTAGCATTGGTTGAGTGATAGAGGCCAATTTGATTATTGATGTATTTGTAGAAAACCATAAATGCGGTTATAGGCTACCAAGAACATTGATAACAGCACTAATTGCATCTTTCGACTGTCATCTGATTTGCTTATACCCATAACCTAGGCTACTAACAGGAGCTACATGATGGTTTTCTAATGGAAAATATAGGCTACCTGAAAGATAACCTGATGATGCATCCTAAACACCGGGCTGGGACATTTAGCTCAAAGTTTCAAAAAGCATCTGAGTCTACGTTCATTCCCAAACACCCATATAGGCTACTTCAATCCTCTATTTTCAAAGGTGATTCAAGTAAGGAAGAGCATGGCTCAAAGTAAAGTAACTAGGACTGAAACTACATAAATTCGTCAAAGTGAATAATTTGTGTCAACTAGCTGCAATGTAGATTTATTAACGCACCCGTGATCTACATCTCAATTTAAACCAAATGTTTTAGAGGGCACGTTGAGAGGGCTGTACCTACACATATTTGTTGCACGTGCTACAAAAATCATTCTTTGCGATGGATGATTTAGTACCAACGTTACACAGGTCCAATACAGTTTTGCCAGTGCATGGATATCTCAATTGCAAAATTAAACAATATTTCTATCGGGCGCCTACAATCATGGGCGGATTATGAACTTTCGGGCCCCTGGGCCCAGATGTATTAAGGGCCCCCCACTAATTGCCGTGTAGGAGGGGGGGTTTGGGGGTCCTCCCCCAGAATTTGTTTAATTTGTTTGATGTGATTTCCTGTATTCTGGTGCATTTTGGGGATGGCCAATACTAAATTCAATCAGATTCATAGCCTACATCCTGGTTTGTTGATATTGAGGCAATGATTCTATGCAAAGGCTTGGGCTTCAGGGTCCCCTGACCGCTTGGGCCCCTGGGCCTGGGCCCGGTAGGCCCGTGCAGTAATCCATCCCTGCCAACAATGGACTAGGCTGGGTGAACTCAGCCTGATCTGCCGGCGATTCCTTTTCGATTTCTTAAAAGATTGAGCTTGGTCTGGCGAAAGCTAACCATGGACCTCATAGTTGCAAAATGCAAGGGAACATGAATCAGCATATTATTTGTACAAACAATAACGGACAGTAGCTCTTCAACTTTGCCCGTTAAAATGTGTATGAACAGTCTAGCAACGCATTTCATGAAGGCCCTTTTGGACATGTCAGTTATTTGCACCACTGGGTAAAACGGCATTTTGTTTTAGACTACTGGTATTTAATTTGTGCATTGACAATAAAGCTGAATATCATATGAACTAGATGACTAAACTTATGCATATGTAGAAGAAGAAACATTCACAAAAATCCATGACATGACCTCTCTTCTTGATAGCTGTTGAAAACTGCATGGAACTGACAGGGATTGTTTTGTTTAATAATAAATAAATAAATTCATTATGCTGCTACTTTCTGCTTTTCCCAAATACAATGTAGCCTAAAGGTGTACCTTTCATCAGTCCAGTTGCAATGGATGGACTGTGATGAACTGCCCTACTTGTGATTGTTTAGATATTTTAAAGGTTTTATAACAATGCTACAAATTTTTTGGCAAGTGCTACAAATCTATTCACCTTTGCAGCGCCAGTAAGCTACTTTGTGTGCGGCCCGCAAACACACATTCCACACAAGCATACACAAAAGTTTCAAGAGTGGGGGATGGAGTAGAAGATGGAGACAAATTCATTAATCTGATTTTTATTTAGGACTGAGCGGCGGTCATATTTTCTAGTTTTTATTGTTTCCTAGAGTTAATGACTACACCAACTGGTATGTAGATGGCCGGACACAATTTTCTGTGAATATCTCGAGAAGCGTAGGGCTAAAGGCGTCTGCATATTCGCCATTCCCGACCTGTAGCGTGACAATGTGACGTCACGGGAGCGGCGTAACCATTTATACTCGTGCGCGTGCGACACTAGTTGCAATATTCTCCTAAACAGAGGTGTTGCTGTGTGAAAAGGCTATTGCTACCTATGTTACACAGTAGAAGAAGCAGTCAGTAGCATTGGCGTCAATGGCAGTAAAAACCACTAGCTAGCCTTTGTGATGGTACTTCAGACTTCGGTTGCTGCTATTCACAACTACCATTATGTTTCCAAGGTGTGTGCAGATAGATAGATAGATAGATGGATATATAGATAGATAGATACTTTAGTCATCCCGAGGGAAATTTTAATAATTTTAACATTTTAGTTAGCTGGCTAGCTGGGTTAGGGTTTTAAAACCCTAACCATAACCCTAACCCTAACCCCGAGCGGGGAACATAGGACCCGGGGAACATTGGGATGACCCCCTAGCAGCTGGCTGAGTTTGTGTAATTTCCTAAAGTGGAAAGAGATTTTGTTCAGGTCTTAGTAGATATCCTTTGGTTGAGAATACATATTTTCTATTCTCTCCTCTTAATTCCATGTGTTGTGACTCTTGCTGGTAACTTTGTTAACTTCTCCAGCAAACTATTACAAATTCAAGACTGTAACAAAACAGTCCTCTGAACTACAACTCTCGCTTGCCCTTGAACTAGTCCATCTTCCGGTTTCCGGTTTGGTGCGCTCAGCTGAAAAAAACAGACTGGCCAAAATCCTGGCGCACCAGAGAGATTTACATCATTTTTCCGTCACATTGTCGCGCTACCAGTCGGGAGTGGCGAGTATGTAAGACGCATTAGGATGACCAAATTATTTTTGTATGTTGGTCTCCAGAGGTCATGTCAACACACCACCTAGTTAAAAATGAAAAGGCAAAAACACTGAATGCATGCCAAGTTTTGTGGAATTCCGTTCATGGGGGGCCATATCAGCTACACACACACACACGCATAACAAACACACACACATGCAGGCAAGCAGGCACACGCACATGCACAGACACACGCAGATAAACACACACACACACACACACACACCATTACCCCCCCCCCCCCCCCCCCACACACACACACACGCACACACACTCACAAGTGAACCCACACACATATACTGTACACACACACACACTCACACAGAAGCACATATATACACAAAACAAACACACACTATGCATACACTTATTTACATACACAAAAGTAAGGGATGGAGTAGGAGATGGAGACAAATTGACAAGCATGATTTATTTTTGCAGAGAGAATGTGCAGGACTGGACAGCGGCCATATTTTTTTTTTCATATTTCGCTCTGCGGTATACAGTATCTAGTTAACCCTTCTTCTATAACGTTCTAACCAGTTACCATTTAAATGAGAGACCTTGGAACACTGGAACAGGAACAAAAAAATAATGTTTTTGCTCAGAATGAACCAAAATGAAAATCATTCTGTTTTCATTCCGTTTATTTTTTCTGTGCATGGTGATTGTATCTTGTAAAGTAAAGTAAAGATGATAAACAGGATTATTTTATTTCACTGTTTTTTTCTCTGAGGTTACACAGGTGAAGGTGAAGCAGACAGGAAAAGCATGTTAAGTGCCAGGGGCGGAGCTTGAGGGGGTGCGTCACGCCCCCGGCCCGGGACCCGTAGGGGCCCGGTGCGAGGGCGCCCCTCCCCCACCTCCGGGTAAGGTGGGACGTGCCTCTCCCACGGCACAAGGCTGGAGGAGCTAAGATCATGCAAACGGTTTCTTTTCAATCATTTTCATCAGAGTGGGACGTATTAGGCTTATAGGTTGCCCCAGTCAGGACGAGTTATGACTCATGGTTGCTGAAAAGTTTTGAAATTTACTTTGATGATTTAGTAGGTGTAAAATATTGAATAAAATGTTCTGCTGTATGACTGGCTTTATTTTAACTCTCATATTGAACTTTACGACGTGCAAATTTACAAAATTGGATCAACGATATTGTCTCCTACAGGCGTCAATGAGAGAACACTTACATGATTTTGGTTTCGATTTTCTAATTGGAGTAAGTCTTTGTGACAACACGTCATGATACATTTGATAATGTTTGATCGTTGTTTTGGTATGAAGCATATTTTACGTAGCCTAATAAATGCGCTCTAGAAAGTGAAAGTAGCCTAACCTATATGCGCTCTGTGTCTGAGCTGTCTGTGCACGACCGCAATTGATTACGTTCCTCAAATGGAGAACACATCAATCCCATGGTATTTTTTGCCCTAAAATGCATGAAACATGCAAGTTCAAAATCCCGCCGGTAGCCACGTTACATCTCCGTTTCATATTTGCCTAGGCTACTAGCCTACAATAAATTGAACGAACTCAACTGACAACAGGTATATCTAGGCTACTGATTCGGTCATTGAGACTACAGAATACAGACTACAGAATACAGTACAACAAACTTTCTGTCTTTCTTAAGTTTATTTTTGTATTCCGGGGTACAGTAGCCTAATTGCATAATGTCTTGACAATAGTTTTTCTTACCGGCTTGCTGTTTAAACTGACTGCGCCGCTCTGAACTTTCCTGCCAGCTTTATGACGTAAACCGCATCTCGTATTGGGCGTTGAAAGTAAGGGATATTTGCTCAGTAATAGTAGGCTTCATTTTGTAACATTTATAGAGAAACCGAGGGGAAGTTAAATTAGAAATTAGAATAGTTGGGAATTGAAAACACATACAAAAAAATATTCGGGGCTTTTGAAAAGAGATTAGGGGCTTGAGCCCCCGAAACCACACCCTCGCTCCGCCAATGCAACCACCCAGCAGTAACTTCTGCATTCAGTGAGATTTGCACCGCCCTAATTTTATTTTTGACTCTTCCCGTCACCGTTGCAACCTCTGAGCACTCATTCTCCAAGTTAAAGATCATTAAAAACCACAACAGAGAATGAAAGAGCAAAGAAAATGGACATACACAGAGCATCGTGGACGAGTTCGCGGAGCGCAAGGCTCGTCGTATGCCCTTCAAATAGTGCTGCGTATTAATGGTGTGTTATTATTAGGGGTCATGTAGCCTAATGTTTTTGTTGTTGTTCTCTTGGTTACACTTCATGTACGTTCGATGGACTTCAAAATTACATAGTTGCTCTCCGTGGCGCTGACGCTTGTAAGACCCGCTGTTGCGGGCATGTGTAGCCTGTTGTAAAATTATGTTATGATGAGTTTAATAAAGGGCCCGGTCATGTGCCCCGCCCCCAGCCCGGCTCTGACATGTTCCGCCACTGTTAAGTGCCAAATGAACAGAACTATCGTAAACATACCAACCATTTCAATTCTAAAACAACAATGTTTTTTAATACTTCAAAATAACATTTGATAAATGAACCTTACATATTTCAGTAGCCGTAGGTGTGTAGATTTAAACAAAATCTAGTTTGGTTCTTACTTTTACTGCCTGAAATATTCGATTTGTTTACCACGCTAGGAGTTTAGTGCTGGGCTGGTGGGTGCCTGTTCCCAATCTTTCTCACGGCACATCAACGGTTAGCCCGAGAATTCTCGTCGCAATTCAAAATTCCATTGGAGCTCCAAGCGGATTTGTACACGCAGCCTTACAAGACTGTTTACAGCTCTTCGAGTCACGATAAAATGTAATTGTTGGTACATAGCTAATTTAGATACACTTATGGTGTGGGTGCTTGCGTTTCTTTAGGAATCCGCCATCTTGGTTTGTATAGTAAGTGACACATACAGCACACGTAAGAGGTTGGAAATACAGGATGGTTGGTAATAAAACTTACGATAATCTTGTATGGAGAACATTGTAACTCTCACAGCACTTGGTTGATTCATGGTTGATTCATTTAACTAAATCATTTTAGCCTTGCCCTTTGACAAACAACTACAAATTATTGTTGTGCTCAAACAAGAAATAGAAAAAAACAATGGCACTGTTGGCAGTTTGTACTGCCCAATTTACCTGACTAAAAGACACTAGCCACATTGCATGTGTGTGTGTGGGGGGGGGGGGGAGAATATAATAAAAAGACATGAGGCTGAGATGTAGATGACAAGTTTGTCAGAGGGACAGTAAAAAAATCATTGGTGATGCGCTGCCTGACAGAGTAATGGGGTCCACTACAGCAGTCCGCCCACCACATACAACCGGCTTAACCTCACGGAGGCAGACGCATACAGTGAGGGTGATGTAACGGGCCACAACAGGCCATTTGTGCAGTGCCTGATTGATCTACATGACAAAGGTCTTCCACTGTGATAGAGGTTCACACTCCTGGAGATTTTTTGGACACATCACTGAGTCGCATCGATCGGAGAAGATCAATGTCTTCCATCAATCATAGATTCCTTGAGAGTGCTATCATGACTCCCTGGAGTTTCCCTACAGACTTACTTCATACAGAACCTTCATTATCGATTATATAATGCACTTTAGACATCTCACACTAGCTTTCGGCTTCCCTCAGAGAAAGAGAGTAAGAGAGAGAGAGAAACAACACAATGGAATTAAAACCAAGGTCATTAAATACCAACCTCTCCTAAACACCATCTCACAGCTAGGTTATACTGTAGGTGCAGACTACTTGTTTTCATATTCGGCAGCCTAAGACACACACACAGGTTGGCCATAAGAGGGCTGCAACTGTGCCGGTACTGTACTGTGCAATCTCCGCTATTTTTGGCTGCCGCCACATATGGCAGAGATGTTGCTACTTATAACCATAATAACTGAGTATTATGCTTATTGAGTGATATTGTGAAGACCTGCTGTATACCACTGGTTCATAAGTTTGAGTATGTAAATAATAAATAAATGGTTAAAATATGTGTGTGTGTATGGGTGAGTGAGTGAGTGAGTGTGTGTGAGAGAGAAAAAAACAATGTCTGAAGAAAAAAAGATTTTGATATACCATGCAGTAGTTTTGTTACCAGTAGTTTTCTGTCATCAGGCAAGCTCAGGTTACACAGATAGTCAGAAACTATTGGTAAAATAATACACCATGCTTCACTCTCTATGTCTCTGGAGGCAATCCAAGCATCCAAGCTGACTCAAATATCTATCAAAACTTGTTTTGAATGGATAAGGTTTAAAGTGAGTGCCCCAAGACTTTCTTGATGGATTGTCTCAGTAGGATAGATGCCCTTTTGATGTAGGCTGTTAGCCTAGAAATCTAGACGCGCCCCTAGCGGCAGCGAATTACATTTGCTGCCAGGGCTAGTAGGCTGTCCTAATGAAAGCAACACTATTGTTCTCAGTGCTCTTATTTGACAGTGGTAGTGAAGAATTAAGCAAAGGGTGCATGGCAGCCTTCAATGTGTCCACACACATACTGTAATTCCACAAACTAATGGTTGTCTTTACTATGTTACACTGGATAAAATGTCTTAATTATGAAATGATTCCTGGATTACTAGTGCCTTCATACCGGCAGTAAACTCGAGGGACCCGACTTTAAAAATCCCAACCTCCGAAAAAAGTGTGTTCATGAGATCAGCTCGGAAAGCAAATACAGGAAATGCATAAATACGCTAATGGAACTGCTTACTATGGTTGAGCAAGAAGGAAAATGTCTCGGGCGAGTGTTTCTATCTGTAGGGTTAATTTAGTGAAAAATTATCTAGTCTATTTGTAATGAGAGTGAGATTCCTCTTGTTGCAAGGGAGGTTGTGATGGTTGGAGGATATGATAGTGACGTGACATGATAGCACGAGTATCCGAGCAAAAAACCTGACCCAACTTTGTGTTCAAGTATTTTTTCCTCTCTCTGGAATTTCTGAATTTCCGATGTGACATGAAGGCGCTATAACTTTCTAATGTTGTTCCTGGAACCAGGACCGGCGGAAGGTAATCTTGCGCTCTGGGCGAAATAGGAATATGTCGCCCCCATGTTTATGTGCCACTTTTGACTTGTGCTATCTTCGCAGAAGGGCAGATCGGGGCTGGGCTTTTGTGGGGGAGCTCAATATTGCTACTTTCCAGCGCTACTGGACCGCACAGAAAAATAATAAAATGTTGCGGGGCAAATGCGATCAGGCCTCACAGAAAACACGGTTGCTTACAATTACAGTTTTTTACAATTGTTTACACACGTTTTCAAAACTCTGTGTCTATTTTTCAAAACTCCACACACAAAACCCACAATTGCTCACACAAAATGCAAAATGCCTCAAATCTCCAGCAAAATGACACACTACATTCAAAATGTCAAAAACACATGTTTAAATCAAACATTCGCCTCACAGCACTTTTGTCATAATATGACATTTTGGATACATCATATAGACACTGTTGCTCAAAACCTAACGCTCTTCTGTCTTTCTTAGGCTTTATGTATTTCCATACAAGAGTGAAAGTTACGGTACAGAGAGAAGTTAAAACACAGAATTATTGAAACCAAATATGTATTCATAGGTCTATAGAAAAAAATATTGAGCTAATGGTACTGTAACTTGGGGAGACACAAAAATATAGTAAAAAAGACAAGTTTTACTGTACATGAAGTCGACTTTTTGTAGAACATTCCTTTCAAAGTATCTGCATTGGTTCTGAACATTTCAACCGTATTGGATTTCAATCCATACCTACATAGAGAGTACAGTATGTCTACTCATAGGCCTACACTAAGGCAATGATTGGATGGTGTTCAGTAAAGTAATGAGTGTTTACACATGTGAAGAGAGAGAGTGAAGCACTGGTTATTTAGTGTGGCATTTTGATGGGTTGTGTTTGAAAAATGAAATCAAGTTACTTCCTGTTCGATTTTTGTGTGTTAAAGGAGAATTCCGGTGTGATATTGACCTAAAGTGTATTGAAACATGATACCGAGTGTGAACGTATGTCTCATAGCCCATCTCGACTTGTCCCCTGCACTCCAAAATCTGGCGCTAGTTAGCCGATGCTACCAACAACTTTTTCAGTAGTGGTGCTTCGGCATCGGGCTAGCCATGCAAATAAATCACTGTTTTACACCCATTTACGAGGCTCAATGTATCTCCACACTTCATTGGTAGACTTCCTAGGGCCCTGACATTTAAAACGAGACATTGAGAACTTTGAAAAAGCACTGGTAGTTTACTTACAAGACGATTTATACAGACAGTATCTTCACGAAGTTTAACGTTTGCAGCCATCTTGAATTTAGTCACGATAAGTCGAGCAACGAGTAAGAATGAACAGGTATGATAAGGGATCAGATTCCAAAAATAATTCAGTGGAAATGCATGGATTCCAGTTTCTTCCGATTCCGAAGCACCACTATTGAAAAAGATGTTGGTAGCATCGGCTAACTAGCGCCAGATTTTGGAGTGCAGGGGACAAGCCGAGATGGGCTATGAGACATACGTTCACACTCGGTATCATGTTTCGATACACTTTAGGTCAATATCACACCGGAATTCTCCTTTAAGTAGAAAATTGTGTGTGGTGTTTTGAAAAATGTGTTTTAGTCAATTGAAAACTGAGTCAAACACTGAGAATTAGTGTATGGTTTTGCAGATTTGGTGTGGGGTTATGATGTTTGGAAGACATGTTTAGAAAATTGTGTGACAAGCAAAGATTTAGTGTGTAAGCATTTGAAAAAAACTGTAAGCAATTAGGCTTTCTAGTAACATAAACATATTATTATTGCAGGCTATTATACAGAAATCAGACTACCAATTAAGAGTGTGTCCATGAGAGGACCAGGCGGGGGTGATACCGTATTTTCCGGACTATAAGTCACACTTTTTTTCATAGTTTGGCAGGTCCTGCGACTTATAGTCAGGTGCGACTTATATATGAAAAAAATGATATAATTGAACATGTTTTTAAATGTTAATTTTTGTATTAACTGACATGAACCCTACATGAAACATTACCGTCTACAAACACAACACAAAGCCTACAGAGCTGGGGATGAAGCTGGCATGAGAACAGCGAGAGCCAACCTGTCCCGTGGCATCAAGGAAGCAAAAAAGGAATACACTCACAAGATAACCACCCACTTCAAAGACAGCAGGAACGCACAAAGCCTATGGCAGGGCATTCAGGCCCTCACGGACTACAAGCCCGCGCCACAGAGCTGTGAGAGCAACATCCCTCTGCTCAACAACCTGAACCGCTTCTTTGCTCGCTTTGAAGCACAAAACAGCACCTGCCCACAGAAGACCCATCCCCCTCTACATGAGCAGCCCCTGTGCCTCTCTGCCGACAGCGTGAAGAGGACACTTGCTGCTATCAACACCCGTAAGGCAACAGGTCCAGACAACATTCCAGATTGTGCGCTGAAGGACTGCGCAGGGGAGCTTAAGGATGTCTTCACAGACATCTTTAACACTTCCCTGAAGCAAGCCATCGTCCCATCATGTTTCAAAGCTGCCACCATCATACCTGTGCCGAAGAAAACTGCTCCATCCTGCTTCAACGACTACCGCCCTGTGGCACTGAACACCCATCATCATGAAGTGCTTTGAGCGGCTTGTCATGTCACATATCAAATCCATTCTCCCCCCCACCCTGGACCCCTTCCAGTTTGCATACCGAGCCAAGCGGTCTACAGAGGATGCAATCTGCTCTGCCCTCCACCCAGCCCTCACCCACCTGGAAAAAAGAGACTCATATGTGAGATTGCTGTTTATAGACTTCAGTTCTGCATTCAACACCATAATACCACAACAACTCATCAGCAAACTTGACAAACTGGGACTCAGTACCTACCTCTGCAACTGGCTACTGGACTTCCTCTGTCAGAGGCCTCAAGTAGTACGTGTTGGCAACAATACCTCAAGCAGCATCACACTGAGCACAGGGGCCCCCCAAGGCTGCGTGCTCAGTCCGCTGCTCTTCACCCTGCTGACGCATGACTGCACTGCAACCTACAGTAACAATCACATAGTGAAATTTGCTGACGACACAACTCTGGTGGGTCTCATCACCAAGGGCGACGAGACCCAATACAGGTTGGAGGTCGACCATCTGACCACGTGGTGCAGGGACAACAACCTCCTGCTGAACGTCAGCAAGACCAAAGAGATTGTTGTTGACTTCCGGAGAGGTCACACCCAACACCTGCCACTGACCATCGACGGTGCTGTGGTGGAGAGAGCGAGCAGCACCAAATTCCTGGGGGTGCACATCAGCGAAGACCTCTCCTGGACCACCAACACTGCATCACTGGCGAAGAGAGCTCAGCGCCGCCTGTACTTCCTGCGGAAACTCAGGCGAGCAAGTGCTCCACCAGCCATCATGACCACATTCTACCGAGGCACCATTGAGAGCATCCTCTCCAGCTGTATCGCTGTGTGGGGCGGAAGCTGCACTGAATACAACAGGAAAGCCCTGCAGCGCATAGTGAACACAGCTGGAAGGATTATTGGTGCTTCACTCCCCTCCCTGAAGGACATTTACACCACCCACCTCACCCGCAAGGCGACCAAAATTGTGAGTGATGCAAGTCACCCCGCTCACAATCTGTTCGATCTACTGCCCTCTGGGAAGAGGTACAGAAGCCTGCGCTCCCGCACTACCAGACTCACCAACAGCTTCATACACCAAGCTGTAAGGATGCTGAACTCTCTCCCTCCTCTCCCCCCTCCACCCTCAGCTACATAACATCCTGGACATTGGACCCACAATGGCCGCGTGCACTACTCCACTTGCACACTTGCACACTTGTACACTTTACAACTTGTTGTTGTTGTCCTGAAAACACAACACATCTGCTGCTCTTACATAACTTGCACCACTATGTCACTTTCTTTCTTACTTAGGTCAAACAGAACTACACAAGCCTTTTATTGGCCTGACTTTGCACTAGTATTTTATTGACTGTCTATGCACAATTTCAACCAAATTTTGCTGCTCTTATTTTTTTCATTATTATATGTGCCCTCTTATTTACTTACTTTTTTGTTTACTTGAATGTTATGTTTGTCTGTGGACTTAAATTGGTAAAATATGTCTTGTCTTCACCGTGGGATAGTGAGAAACGTAATTTCGATCTCTTTGTATGTCTGGAACATGTGAAGAAATTGACAATAAAGCTGACTTTGACTTTGACTTTGACTTTGACTACAGCCTCGAGAGAGCGCTCTCAAATGCACAAGTCCTGTGCACTTTTAGTGAGAGATTAGTGCTTGCGCTATGCCTGAAACACATGTGCATACTTAAATCCTCAAATTATGGCCGGGATTCTATTTATAGCCGGGCCTCAGATTCGGACAAATAAAAGCCAGTATAATTTTGTTTCAATTTAACTCATAAAAGAGCTCTTCTTAATCATTTATATTGTTGGTTGGTTTAATGTTGTTGCCAATGAAGAGTCATTGCTACACCATGAGTCTCCAACACCTTGCTATCAAGCTACAAGTCGCACGCAGCCCCTTTCTGAGCTAGAGGCTGAAGCAATAACCTACATCTGCCAAGCACCTATATAGGCTATAATTTGACTTCAGCGGTGACAAATCCTGCTGAGAGAGCGAGAGAGAGAGAGAGAGAGAGAGAGAGAGAGAGAGCAAAAAGAGAGAGGCACACCCAGTGGTCCTGCGGGCGCGCGTGTGTGTGTGTCTCGGGGTTTAATTGAAGTCAGAGTTGCATGGTCCGTCCAGTCTAGTCCCGCATTCAGGGCGCTCCATTATTAGATTAACGTCAGACAGCACTGTAAAATGTGTGGGAATTTCTCGCATTATGATGGCTAGAGTTGCGGGACTATTAGTATGCTTAATACTTAGTAATAATTTATGCGCAATAGCCTACTCGTAACCCCGCGCTGAAATTTAGGCCTTGGTTTTAAATGTGCATCTTTTTTTCTCTGCTTTCTAGGAGGTGGCCAGCGAGCATTTGTTCTGCTGCCAGCTTGTGCCAATATATCGTCCAAAATGCTTGATTGCTTTGCATTCTCCACATTTTTAGCTAAATGTTCATGTACCACATCAGCATTTTTGTTCAGTGAATCTTTTGTAAATTACTTTACAATTACCATCAGGCCTATAGGCCTATCACCTGGCTTGCTTTGGTCACGTCTAAAACTGCATCATTTTTAATCTGCTGCCAGCTTGTGACTCCACATCGCCCAAAATGCTTGATTGCATTGTATTCTCCACATTTTAGATACATTTTGGTGTACCAAAATGGTGTACCGGGGCAGCCGTGGCCTACTGGTTAGCGCTTCGGACTTGTAACCGGAGGGTTGCCGGTTCGAACCCCGACCAGTAGGAAGCGGCTGAAGTGCCCTTGAGCAAGGCACCTAACCCCTCAGTGCTCCCCGAGTGCCGTTGTTGTAGCAGGCAGCTCACTGCACCGGGATTAGTGTGTGCTTCACCTCACTGTGTGTTCACTGTGTGCTGAGTGTGTTTCACTAATTCACGGATTGGGATAAATGCAGAGACCAAATTTCCCTCACGGGATCTAAAGGGTATATATACTTATATATATATACTATATACTATACCACATGGCATTTTCTTTCAGTAGATCTTTTGTTTTGCAATTAGCCTACCTTCCTGCCCTCCTCTTGGCTGCCTTCACTCCTTCATCTTCATCTTTTTGGACGCTTTGGACCTTTTTTCAGAGTTACATAGAGTTACACATCTCTGTTTTTGGTTTTGGATTTTGTGAAATATTGTGAAAAATCGAACACGCTTTGGACCTTTTTTCAGAGTTACATAGAGTTACACATCTCTGTTTTTGGTTTTGGATTTTGTGAAATATTGTGAAAAATCGAACAGGAAGATTTTGTGAAATACATTTCTAAATAAATGCGACTTATAGTCCGGTGCGACTTATATATGTTATTTTCCTGTTCATGACGCATTTTTTTTACTGATGTGACTTATACTCAGGAGCGACTTATAGTCCGGAAAATACGATACATGCTACGTCACCGATTTTGATGAAACTTGGACAGTTTGAAGGGTCCACCTAAAAACTCAAAAAGCCAAAATAGTACACAATTTGAAACAACCCAGGGGGAGTTAGGCCCCTGTCCTCAAAAAAAGACCCAAAATTGCATAAAATGTTGACATCCCTCCTGCTCTCAGATTTAAACACAGCAAAGTAACAATCCATGCCATCAAAGGTGCATCCAAGGTTAGTTTAAAACTGGAGTTACAAGGCGTAAGGTGTGACTGGTGTCAGTCCAGGACTGCACGTATCCACTATGTCACATGCCTTTTGGCGAATATACAAAAAATAGCAATATTCAGACCTGAATATCTCCGATGAGCAACCTCCTTTTTCAAAATTCTTTCTGCACACGAAAGGGCCATCTGTGGACTTTATAAATCAAAAGAGAAATGCTCGGTCTTTTTATTATTTTTGTTGCTGTAACCGCCTAAATAGTGTGATCCAGCCAGTGATTTCAAGTACATATCTATTTCAATGATTGGTTGAAACATAATGTTTAGGTCATTTATGGTGGACAAATGGAGATATATTATAATCAATCATGTCTACTAATCAAATCCAAGCTAGATTTAATGTCCTGAGTACAATATATTCCTTAAGGTAGCTCAAAATGACATCATTGGGTGACATACACCAGTATACCCGTAGGTCCAATATTTGCAAATGTGATATCTCCAACATATCTCAGGGCTAGAAACAGTCACTTGGATTCAAATAATAACAAAAAAGGTCAAAGGTCAAGGTCACTGTGACCTTATGTATATCCCTTTGTGGTGGATAAATCTAAAAAAATCCCTGACATAATTTCATATGTGATACAAATATTCACTTTGACTCCCTTTTGCTGAGGTTGAGGTCAAGGACCTTGCATTCTTGAGAAAATTATATATCATAAATGCCTGTAGGGATGTTTTTTCAAATTTGGTTCAAATATTCACTTGCACTTTTGTCTTCGTCATTCATCGGTGACCTCCAGAAGGCTCAACAGTGGTATCTGGCATCTCAGACCCAGCACCCTCCACACTCATGATAGGTTGTCTACCAACCAATACCAAAACATTTTTTGGTAATTTGTCTTCTTTGCTGTGGCCGTTTATGATCCGATCAGCAACACAGCCAAGCAAACTGCAATCCCTTGATGCGGGCATCCACAAATACCAACAAATTCTTCAGTTAATTCAGTTAATTAGGGGCAGCCGTGGCCTACTGGTTAGCGCTTCGGACTTGTAACCGGAGGGTTGCCAGTTCGAACCCCGACCAGTATGGCTGAAGTGCCCTTGAGCAAGGCACCTAACCCCTCACTGCTCCCTGAGCGCCGCTGTTGTTGCCGGCAGCTCACTGCGCCGGGATTAGTGTGTGCTTCACCTCACTGTGTGTTCACTGTGTGCTGAGTGAATTCACGGATTGGGATAAAAGCAGAGACCAAATTTCCCTCACAGGATCAAAAGAGTATATACTTATACTTAATCATCTTTTTTGCTGTGGCCATTTATGATCCCATCAGCAACTATACAACAAACAAAACACCAACCCTTAATGAGGGCACCAAGAAGTACCACCAAAGTCTTTGGTCATTTCTCTTCTTTGCTCCCACAGTTTCTGATCCAATCAGCAACATAACCAGACCAGCTGTAAGCCCTTGATGTGGGCACCCACAAATACCTACATATTCTTCAGTCAATCCTCTTCATTGCTGTGGTGGTTTATTATCTGATCATTTACATACCCAGTCAAACCGCAAGCCTTTGATGCAGACACCAACAAATACCAACAAATATTTAGATACCAACTACCAACCATTGTCATAAATTCTTCAGTCATTCCTGTTTGTTGCTCTGGCCATTTATGATCCGATCAGCAACATACCAACATACCAAGCAATATCATAAATTCTCCAGTCATTCCTCTTCATTACTGTGGCCACTTATGATCTGATCAACAACATACACAGCCGACACGCAAGCCCTTGATGTAGGCACCAACTCCAGAAACACAGCAGCAGCGTCTCAGAGTCAATTCAGGTTACAACATGACCCCAAATAGCATGAGAGTGCCATAGCCATTGGCTTGCCTTTTCAGCAGCCACCGATAATTGTTACAGCTCCTTTCAGTGACCGTCCTCAAAAAAAGTCTAACAGAGGTTTTGTGGCTGATTATATTTGGGTGGTGAAAGGTCAATATTACTCTGACCTCACAAAAAAAACGATTTCACTATTCACTAAAAAATATTTTTATATATACTGTTAATCTAGCTTGGCATTACTCCATTAGCACTGTTCCATTAGCCCAACACAGCAGACAGCAGTCATATGTAGGAATTAAAGTGGGAGGAACGCAGTTCCGCCACCTTGGATAATAATAAATATATTCTTTCATACCAACGATACACTGCGATTATATCGTTAAAATAAATGGGGAGTTAATTTTCGCGTGTACAGAGGTGACCAAGAAGCTATCAATTCTTGTCCAAAAAGTATTGTTACACCACGATACTCAATATGTTGTCCAACGGTGAGTCATTTTTCCCCGTTGCACCGACACTGGATTTTAAGAGTACCCCCACCTGCCAAATCCCACTTTAACCACTGGTCATATGGCATGCAATGGAAACAGATTCACAAGTAATGTACATTATAATGTTTTCAATGTTTCAGACACATTTTCTTGTGGGACCCTAACATGAAGCTAGGTGGTTATACCAGAGTGTATATGGAGACACAGCACTCAAAAAATCCTCCATAGAAATGCATGGGGTTAGTTTGTAACACCGTTGTCTACACATATCCCTCCCCTTCCTCGCCAAAACGTCAACATGTGTATACATTGAGCCAATCATGTGGTGTGTTGTGCAGACATCGTGTCAATCATGTGTTGTGAATAGGGTTGCCACCTGTGTCTGACAAAAATCCTGGACATTTTGACAATCCAATCGACCTTTTTGTTTGTAAGCAACGGCGCCTTTCGCACATCTAACCCAAGATAAAAACCGTCATTCTAAGCGACAATTGTATAGCTAAAATTAGTAAGAATGACAATTTCTAGTTATTTGTTTAGTTAATTGCTTTATTTAATAGCAGACCTTTATTATTTTGTTATATTTTCAACAGTTTTTAGTTGTGGACACCTGGGGGCAGTATTGAGAAAAAAGGGGGAAAACATAATTAGGTTCTGCTTTTTTGCTTATGTGGAATAAACTTTTCTTTCTCTGTCTCTCCTTGTCCCACACACTCTCCGTCTCCACCTTACCATTTCTAATGAACCTTCACGGTGCGTGCCCCCACCACCACCACCACCCATGTTATGCTACGTCATTTTTGTAGAGCCAATAAGGCTGTGCAGACGTAGGCACGCTTCAATTAAACTGAAATACACATTTTGCGCATCATGTACAAAACTCCGGGACATTCAGTGTCCAGGATTTTTATTTTTATTTTCCTGGACAGACCATGAAAATGCTGGACAATCAGGAAAATCCTGGACAGGTGGCAATCCTAGTTGTGAACTCGACGCTTGGTGTCATGAAGCCTTGCGCACACGCATTTCTGCCGAATAGGATGCCCGAGTCTCTGCTTTAAAACAACTTGTACTAATAAGCAGGGTCTACAGACATGTTTTTACGATGGATGGACATCGAGGTACAGTGGGCTACAAAACAAGTAAAGCCCAGGAGAGTACTGACTGATTTGTTATATATATGAACACTCAAAACCCAAAGTAACCATCGAGTGCCGCTGTAGCAGGCAGCTCACTGTGTCGGGATTAGTGTGTGCTTCACCTCACTGTGTATTCACTGTGTGCTGTGTGTGTGTTTCACTAATTCACGGATTGGGATAAATGCAGAGACCGAATTTCCCTCACGGGATCAAAAGAGTATATATACTTATATCCTTGTTTGTAAAAATCTCCATTTTGGATGTCCACAGATCCAAGTAAACCAGCATTCTCTTTAGAAGGTTTTAAAAAAAATATCTGTGTGGGCTAAAACACTGTTTACGTGTGGACGAAAGACCCAAACATAAAATATCTGGGTATGTTTATACAGGGCCTAAGTTGTGCTAAATTTGAAATAACTCCCTCAAGGTGTTTCCAGGATATTGTGTTCAAGGTGTAAAAATACAGTAGGCCCATGTTGTTGTTTTTTTTAGAGGTCACAGTAACATTGACCACTCAAATCTAATCAGTTCATCTTTGAGTGTAAGTGACTGTGTGTCTATAGGCATTCCTCACAAGTATGTGAGGTCAGAATGACCTTGACCTATGACCTTTGACCATCAAATTCAAATTAATTTGTTATCTGTGAGTGAAAGGCCCTTTCCGAAACTAGCTACACTCTCTCCCTGGCCACTTGCACTCCTAACCAAGTGTTAAAGGAACACGCCAACATTTTGGGAAATTATCTTACTGTCTCTGCCAGAATTAGATAAGATGATACATACCCTTCTCATCTCTGTGCGTGCAGTACCTCAGTCTGAAGCACCCACTGTTAGCATAGCTTATCATAGTTCATTGAGGTGAGCAGTTCCAACTAGCCTATAGCACCCAAAAGTGATAAAAGAACTCCAACATTTTCCCATTTACATAGGGAACTCGATTTAGCTGTAAGGGTGATTCCCACCTGAGTGCACACCGTAACTGAAGGGAATGTGTAGGGATTGGTTTCAGAAAGGGTCAATGGTGTGAATGTTTGTATCACATTTGAAATTATGTCAGGGATTTTTAGAGGTTTATTCACCACAATGGGATGTACATAAGGTCACAGTGACCTTGACCTTTGACTATCAAAATCTTAAAAAAGTTATTATTTGAGTCCAAGTGACTGTTTCTAGCCCTGAGATATGTTGGAGATATCACATTTGCAAAAATTAGACCTACGGGTATACTGGTGTATGTCACCCGATGATGTCATTTTGAGCTACCTCAGAACATTAAATGTAGCTTGGATTTGATCAGCAGACATGATTGATGATAATATATCTCCATTTGTCCACCATAAATGACCTAAGCATTATTTTTCAACCAATCATTGAAGTAGATATGTATTTGAAATCACTGGCTGGATCACACTATTTAGGCGGTTACCACGAAAAAAATAATAAAAAGGCAGAGCATTTTTCTTTTGATTATGAAGTCCACAGATGGCCCTTTCATGTGCAGAAAGAATTTTGAAAAAAGGAGGTTGCTCATCGGAGATATTCAGGTCTGAATATTGCTATTTTTTGGGTATTCGCCAAAAAACATGTGACATAGTGGATACGTACAGTCCTGGACTGACACCTTACGCCTTGTAACTCCAGTTTTAAACTAACCTTGGATGGACCTTTGATGGCATGGATTGTTACTTTACTGTGTTTAAATCTGACAGCAGAAGGGATGTCAACATTTTATGCAATTTTGGGCCTTTTTTGAGTTTTTTTGGCCTAAAACAAGGACGGGGGCCTAAGTCCCCCTGGGTTGTTTCAAATTTTGTACTATTTTGGCTTTTTGAGTTTTTAGGTGGACCCTTCAAACTGGCCAAGTTTCATCAAAATCGGTGACATACCATGTATCACCCCCGCCTGGTCCTCTCATGGACACACTCTTAAATATAATGCCGTCTGTTAGGTGTGCATTTAAACGTGACATTAGGATCGCACTTTGGGTGTCGCTGCCTCATATCACCCCATAGGGAAACAAGCTCAGGGCCCTCCTGATTCGGTGACATGAGATGCAGATTTACCTTATTACTGCTAGCAACCTGGCGATTCAGGCTAAAGATCAGCACCCTCATCATATGCGGGAGAAAAGTTTTTGGAACAGCTTTGCAAACTTTTCAACCTGTGTACCTTTCTGTATTCTGCAACACTAGGCTTTGAACGTCTTATTCATGACTCATGACCGTCTATGGCATTATTTGACAATGTTGTATAGCTCACCACGCTGCAGCGCCCCTGGTGGTTTGGCGCCCTGGGCAATTGCCCAGGATGCCCATGCCTTCCGCTGACCCTGCCTGGAACAACAACGTTTTAACCAATCACTGCCATGTGATGTCAACTTCTGCTCCCCCTACTGCCATATTGAAATTTCCCTCCAGAAACAATCAAAGGGTCACCACATCTTTTATCTCAATACAAATTAAGTCCTTGCATAGTTCTGTGTAAAATCTCAGATTTATTAAATATATGCACCTTAGATTTTAGATTTAACTGACTTGATTCCATGTTTATCTGTGCTAATGTTAGCTGCTAGACTAGGGACCAAACATTATGATAACAAATAAGTTTCTTAATATTCATTGAATATAGGCAATGCATATAGACTATGCTTTTAGAATCATCCATTTTGAGGGGACCCAGTAGCCTAGGTGAAGTAGCTTTGAAGCTCATTTAGTAATCTTGGTGCTATGTTAATTTGTGTCAATGTTAGCTGCTAGGCAAGGGACCATACATTTAGGCTAATGAATTAGCTTTCTAATAGGCAATAAAAATCCGCCAGTGGCTAGTACTGTAGGTGTGCACATTTTCCAAATGTAATTTTGCCCCTGAATGTTACATAAATGTTACATGTTAAAGCTTACATAAGCTAGGTTTATACAATCAGCTGTAAAATAATTTTGTCTGCTTCGTTTGTTCCAGGGTCATCATAGGGAAGTTGTTCCAGGGCCATCATATATTGTTGGTCCAGAGCCATCTTACGAATGTTGGTCCATGGCCATCATACGGAAGTTGGTCCAACGCCATCTTATGAATGTTGTTCCAGGGCCATCATACAGAAGTTGTTCCAAGGCCGGGTTTCCCGAAAGCATCGCAAGTCTAAGATGGTCGTAAAGTCCCTCTTACAAACGTCTTAACATTTGCCAACTGGGTGAAAACACTCATAGATCTAGAGTTCCAGAGTTCTCGCTGCGCGTCGGGGAGTTCTTTGCCTCTCGCCCTCGTCCAAAAAAAAAAAAAAAAGTTTAATCACCGTTCCATATCATGGCTTATGAATGGTAACTATAACAACCATAGTAGGACGACGGTTGAGCCTGGAAGCAGGCTTCAATGGAATCAACTGTAAACAAGCTAAGCCCATGCTATTGCTGTTATAGTGGCAAATAAAGTTGTACAACAAACAAAGCCCTGGCATTTTCACCAACCAGCGGCCCACACGGGGACGCCACGCACGCACGCAACACACAGATAAAACTATAACACGGAAATAACATGCACGTTTGTAGCCCCATTGGTGATGAACTCTAACTTTACTAATATACATAAAGACTGAACTAAGAACATGGATATATCAATGCACAACTCCAAAAAGATGAATGCAATATGAAATATGAAAATGAAAAAAGAATAGCCTAGAATAGATCATCAGAGCAGCCGCTCCACAAACGTGTCTTAAATAACGTCATGCAGTTAACAAGGTGCGAAGGAGCTTGCTCTTCTCCGCAACACTGTCTATCACGTCATCAGCATCAAAGTTCATTACGACCTCTTTCTCTGTCGCCATCAGCATAAAGGCCTCCAAATTATCCTGTGACAATCGTGTCCTTAGGCGATTCTTGAATAATTTAAGAGTGGAAAAACTCTGTTCGCATGCCACTTGAGTAGCCTACATGACAGTGTTTTATATGCTAACCATATATTGTTGTAGGCACAGGTAAAGAGATTTAACTGCTGGAGAAGGAAATAGCAACAGATTGCACAATTCTTGCAGGTAGCACATTTCTTGTTTCTTTGTTTATTTCTGTATCTTCCTCTATCTCCGCGGCATCATCAAAGTCCGACGCTCTGACTGTGTAGGCTACTCGTTTAGAGGAGACTTTTTTTACAGGCTGTCCCAGTGCGTAGCGAGGTGTGTCAATTCCGACTATAGATTTTTGACCGTAGCATCTTCACTAAATTTAAGCAGACATTCACTTATGTTTGAAGTGCATTTAGGGACAGTTTATTAGCTTTTATAAGGGGAAAATTCCGAGGATCAAGGCATGCTAGATTGGCATACAATTCCCCGTGCTGAAGGAAGTAGACGCATTCGTTTTTGAAATTCCCAGAAGTCATTGCTTCATATAACTTTTGTAAACCAATAATAACATAAAAGACACAGGCATATTTATTGTATTTCAATTAAAAACAATGCACTTTTTAAACATTTCATTGAATAAGGCTACAAAAGAATGTAGACTGATGTAAGTATTGAGGGTCACCATGACTGTAGTATAGAGACTCATATCTGGTATAAATACTGATCAGTTTCCCATTGCATAGGAGGAAGAAGTATAGATAAATGGCTGAGTTGAAGCTATTTAACACTATTGATACTTGATAGTGGGCTGAGAGATAATGTGGAACCGGCCTTACGATGAAGGGGCCACGCGAACCCGACAAGCATGCCGGCCCACGAGAGGCCGCGACCCTCGTGGGCCCAAATGCCAGACCGTCCAGTCCGTCACTGTGTAAAGGCAAGACTATTGTCTATAGTGGCAACCGAGTGATAAGCGGAATAACGGCCTTCGAGGTATCCTGTTATATGGAATTAATGGACATCCCTGCGCATCGGGGAGTTCTTTGCCTCTCGCCCTCGTCCATTACTTCCGTTGGCCTATAACAGGACACCTCAGCGTGTCGTTATCCCTTAGGTATGAGCTACACCAGGCGCGTAACTGAAGCGTTCCGTTCACGACGCGTAAAATCCATTTTAGATGAATGGTCTATTTTTTCCGAACGTACGCCCCACTGTCATGTCTGGTGTAGCTACTTTACATTACATTACATTACATTACATTACATTTGGCTGACGCTTTTTTAACCAAAGCGACTAACAACATGGTAAACAGTAAGTTTTAGAACAATTCTCACAATTTTAGGACAGTTTAAAAAAACACATTAGAGTACAGTAAGAATAAGTGCGTCGGTGAGTGCTGTATTTTAACAGTTACTTGTCAGTTTAAAACGGCTGGTGAGTGCTAGGATCAGTAAGACTTGTTGTAAGTGTTGCTATGAGAGTAGATGTTCTCTAAAGAGCTGGGTCTTCAGGAGTTTTTTGAAAGTGGAAAAGGATGTCCCTGCCCTTGTAGGAACTGGCAGTGTGTTCCACCAACGAGGAACAACAGATGAGAAAAGTTTGGATTGGCTTGAGCGTACCGGTGGTAGAGCTAGACGTCGTTCGTCAGAGGAGCGCAGCGGTCTGGAGGTAGTGTAAGTCTGTATGAGGGCATTCAAGTACAGAGGGTCCCCGTTAAAAATTGACACTTCATTCACGATAATGGTGATTCACGCAGCTGGGTGACATGTAAGTACAACTGCAGCCGCTTGGGGGCAGCATAGTCCGCTGTGGCGTTCAACGGTCGAACTGGACGGCGCATTCGACAGCAAGGGCTGTGATTGGCCGAGTTTTCAGTGCGTTTCTCTGTTTTTAGCAGCCCCTGCAACATGCTAATCCACTGTAGCCTAAGCTTTGTACATAATGTTAAACATAGTTTTGGATTCAGTGGCAAGATTTCTTGATTGTATAGTGCCTGTCTCTCAGTAATGTTTTAAAATGAGAGCTTCGTCAGCTGGCAGTAGGCTACTTTGTCGGTAGTCATGAGAAGTTCGCTTGCTAACAGAACATAAAAATGCTGCCCAGAAACCTTGTGAATAGTTCTGACACTAACGAGGTTGAAATATAGCCTTTGCCTACAGCATCTCCTTAACAGTAAAGTTAACAAAATGACAGCATTCATATGACAAAGGAAAACGAATCCGGTCACTCAAGACTGTGCCGCAGCCGTGGGGCAGAAGACGCTTGGTGGCCGTCCACAACGTTATAAACTTAACCTAAATAGTCGGCTGCTGTAAGCTACAATCGGATTTTATTGTATACCCCTGTTGTCTCAATGATGATAACATCTCATTTCCGACTATATTTCAAAGTGTGCCGTTCATTTGCATTATTAACATAACATCGTATATTGTCATTTTTGGCGAAGACATGCATTCCGTTAGGGATATTGAACATATTTAACATTCTCTAACCATCGTGATTTCGAATTGGTGCAGTTGTCAGCACAAAAACTCATTTTATTCTTTTGCTCTTTTGCATTGCTCTATGCTGTTCGGTGCTTTCTGCCTCTTGGTTGCGCACGCATGTTTTCGTGGCGTTTCATAGAAATCCATATATAATGAGCGCATAAAACGACTTGTTGACGTTTTGGGACATTAATCTACATGTAGGCTACGTTAAGCTTTAAGGATTGTATGTCCTTAATTTATTTATATAGGCCTATTTAGGCTACTTGCGCAAACCCTGGATACTTTTATTGCCACACAACAATATTGGTGGTATTTGTTACATTAGCTTCAAAAGGCACCGCTTCAGAAAGCTGCACTGCTTGTGAAAGAAGGGGGTGGGGGAGGGGAGCTTGCAGCCAAGTGTCGGAAAAATGCATAGCCTACAACACAGAACCCGCTTCTCGCATTAGTCACTGACAGTAGACACGCTTCCAGCCTAATGACTTTCACACATTTTGAATGTCTTTCTATAGGCTAAGCATATAATGGAGATAGAGTAGAAAACTGGATTTAACTAAACAAATGTAACTAAGTAAACTGATTGTTTACTCTACAGTAGGCTATGTTCCCCCTCTCAGGCTGTACAGTAGGCCTATTGAAAGTAGGCTAATGAGCTCAATAGACACGTTAGCGCTTCCATTAGGAAACTTTCGTTGCAGACTTTCACAACTGATTGTTTAGCCTACAGTAGCCTACTGTAGGCCTACTCTACAGTAGCCTAGGCTATAGGTTATGTTCCCCCTCTCAGGCTGTACAGTAGGCCTATTGAAAGTAGACTAATGAGCTTAGACACATTAGCGCTTCCAGCCTAATGACTTTCACACATGAATGATTTACAGTAGACACATTAGCGCTCCACGCAGTGGCGTAACTAGGCCTAGTAGGTGCAGCAAGTGCAGTCGCACCAGGGCCTATGACCTCCGTCGCTACCCCCGCAATGCAATTGCTGGAAAATTCTATACCGGTCCTTTCTGACTACCTGCGTGCCTTTGACCAGGCCAAGGCTACAGCGCAGACACTCGCAAATAAATGGGGGTTCAGAGTACATTTGAAAATGTGAAGAGTGAAGCGTCACTTTGACGAACTATCGGAAGATAAACGCTTAACCGATGCAGAGAGATACTTAAAAGTGCAGGTATTTAATGCAACTCTGGACATCATAATCAGTCAGCTCTCCCAAAGATGTGCAAGCATGCGGGAAACTTGTTATGTGTTTGAGTCTTTACGTCCTATGATCCTTCAACTCGCCGGTGATGATGAACTGCTTGAAAAGGCAGTAGCCTACGTTTGTCAGACCATTATAGCATGGACATTGCACCGACATTCCCAACACAACTCCTCTCATTTAGGTCTTGCTTTAAAGCAGAGATTTCACAGAAGTCATCTATTTTTCAACTTGCCAAAAGGCTGGTGGTAGATTATGACAGTGTAACATCCACATTCGGGGAAGTGTGTACTGCTCTCATGTTGTTTCTACATTGCCTATGACTGTGGCAACAGCTGAGCGATCTTTTTCCAAATGTTCAACAATTGCTGGTGTACAGGCTATAATCAATTAGCTAAATCATTTGTCCAGCTGTTTAAACATTTTTTCGTGTTACATTCAAACGCAAAAGGTGCTTTGATATATTTAGTTTAAACGTTGGCAAGCAGGCATGCTGCGGTTGCAATGAATGAGGATAATTGGTTTTATCTGCGGTGTTATTTTTTGCATTTTGAATATGACTCGCTCCAGCACGTCTACTTTTTTGCACGGTGCTTTCTTAAAGGAGCTGCACCATCTTACAACAATTGCATCTACATTTTCATATTAGAATGTTTTGTCAAGTGTAAGCTTAAACTACCGTGATCAAATTAAGTTTCCGTGCCCCCGCTGAAAGTCTCTTATGCTCTTATCGTTACACTATCAAATCTATAAGTAACCGTGACAAATAGGGTATAAGATATATAAACTCACGCTATTGTATTATCATATATGTTTGGTAATGGCTCAGCTTTCTCTGATTGTTCTACTGACTTGGAAACTGCATCATGGAAGCAGTAAGTCAAGTCGCATCAAAAATAGTAGTGGCAGAACTCCAAAGTGACACCTTGTGGTTGTTTGTGTCAACTGCCGTTTGTGCCATTTCTGCTGAGAAAATGGGGATCGTGATTCCTGAAGGAACCCGTCCAAACTTAACGGGGACCCACTGTAGGTGGGAGCAGAACCGGAGACTACTTTGTAGGCAAGCGTTAGAGACTTGAATTTGATGCGGGCCGCCATAGGTAGCCAGTGTAGCTGGATGAGCAGCGGGGTAACATGTGCCCTTTTGGGTTGGTTGTAGACCAGGCGCGCCGCCGCGTTCTGGATCATCTGAATTGGTTTCACTGCGCAGGCTGGGAGACCTGTCAGGAGGGCATTGCAGTAGTCGAGTCGTGAGATGACTATTGCCTGAACCAGAAGTTGGGTAGTATCTTGAGTCAAGTAAGTCCTGATTTTCCGTATGTTGTAGAGTGCGAAACGGCATGACCGGGCGACTGAGGCAACATGATCTGAGAAGTTTAGTTGGTTGTCGAGACCAACTCCTAGATTTCTTGCAGTCCTGGTCGGTGAAACAGACAGGGAGTCAAATTTGATGTTGATGTCGTGGTGTATGGTAGGTTTAGCTGGGATGACCAGCAGTTCAGTCTTTGAGAGGTTCAGCTGGAGGTGGTGTGCCTTCATCCATGTAGCTATGTCTGAAAGGCAATCCGAGATCCGTGCTGAAACCAGGGGGTCGTCAGGTGGAAAGGACAGATAGAGCTGTGTGTCGTCTGCATAGCAGTGGTATGAGAAGCCGTGCGAACGGATAATCTGTCCCAAGGAGGTGGTGTAGATAGCAAAGAGGAGGGGGCCCAGCACTGAGCCCTGGGGGACCCCTGTGGTGAGATGGTGAGGTGCAGATAGCTGACCAAGCCATGATACGTTAAACGAGCGTCCTGTGAGGTAGGATTCAAACCAGGAGAGAGCAGCTCCGGAGATTCCCATGTCAGCGAGTATAGAGAGAAGGATACGGTGATTAACCGTGTCAAAGGCAGCCGATAAGTCAAGCAGAATGAGTACTGACGACCGAGCGGTCGCCCTGGCTTCTTTTAAGGCTTCTGTTACAGACAGCAGAGCCGTTTCGGTAGAGTGGCCGCTTTTGAACCCAGACTGATTTGGATCCAGAAGGTTGTTCTGTGAAAGGAAGTCAGAGACCTGTTTGGAGACTGCTCGTTCAATGCCTTTGGATAGGAAAGGCAGTAGTGAGACAGGGCGGTAGTTCTCGACTTGAGCAGGGTTGAGAGAAGCTTTCTTAAGTAACGGTGTTACCCAGGCCATTTTGAACGCTGTTGGAAATGTGCCGGAGGTTAGCGAGGCATTGATCACATGTGTGATAGCTGGAGCGATGGTCGGGCTGATGGACTGAAGTAGGCTCGTAGGTATAGGGTCCAGCGAGCATGTGGTAGGATGGCTGCATGTCAGGAGTCTGGACACTTCACTCTCGGAGAGAGGCGTGAATGCTGAAAAAGATGTTCCAGCAGTCCCTAGAGGTTGTAGGAGTGCGGTATCTGAGTCAGATGCGTTGAGTGGGCATGTAGAGAATTGACTGCTGATTGCCGCCACTTTGTTTGTAAAAAATGAGGCGAGGGTATCTGCAGTAAGGCTGGATGGAGGAGGAGGCAGCTGAGGGTTGAGTAGCGATTTGAAGGTTGAGAAAAGTTTTCGAGTGTCTGTAGCGCTGTTGATTTTGTCATTGTAGAAAGCAGTCTTAGCAGCAGTGATGCTGGCTGAGAAGGAGGTCAGGAGTGTCTGGTAGTTTTTGAGGTCGTCAGCTAGTTTGGATTTGTGCCATTTCCTCTCCGCGGTTCTGAGTTTGGTGCGCTGCGATCGGAGGGTATCATTTAGCCATGGATGAGAATGTTTGGATCGAGCTGGCCTTGTGGTAAGGGGGCACAGCTCGTCTAGACACGAGGTCAGTGTGGAGCAGAGCGAGTCAGTGGCTTCATTGACCTCCAGAGAGGAGAAGGTGTTGAGTGGAGGTAGACCGGAGGCAACCACAGAGGAGAAGTGCGTTGGAGACAGGTTCCGGATGTTGCGGCGGAACGTGACCATCGGCTGAGGAGCCGGAGGCTGTTCTGTCAGGCTGACGTTGAACTGGATGAAGAAGTGGTCAGAAAGATGGATAGGTGTCACCATGAGGGTATCTGTGCTGCAGTTCCGAGTGAAAATCAAGTCAAGCTCTTTGCCAGCTTTGTGAGTCGGTGGGCTTTGAACCAGTTCGAGGTCAAAGGAGTGGACCAGGGCCAAAAAGTCCGCTGAGCCTGGGGCATCTAAGTGGATGTTCATATCACCGAGAACAAGAAGCGGACAGTCATGCTCAGGAATGGAGGATAGCAGAGTGTCAAGTTCGTCAATAAAGTCGCCTAGTTGGCCTGGAGGGCGGTAGATGACCAGCACGTAGAGTTTTGCTGGGGCGATCACTGTGATGGCATGGAATTCGAATGAGACATATTTGTTTGAAGGCAGTAGCGGGGTGAATTTCCATTTGTTGGAGATCAGCAGGCCCGTCCCGCCTCCTCGTCCAGATAGGCGAGGGGTGTGGGATAGTGTAAGGTTAGTGGAGAGTGCAGCCGGGGTGGCAGTGTTCTCTGGTTTGATCCAAGTCTCAGTGAGAGCAAGGAGTTCCAATGAAAGGTGGTTGGCATAGCCAGCTATGAAGTCCGTTTTGTTGACTGCGGATTGACAGTTCCACAAGCCCATGGAGAAGGAGGTTTCTGTCAGTGAGGACCGTTTAAGTTCCTGGAGGTTAAGGCGATTTCTGCCCCTTTTGGCATGATGCCGTTTTCTGCAATGGCCGTTTTCTGCAATGCAAATGGCATTGATTATAATTATTATAATGATTATAATTGATTATAATGGAAGCTAATTGTTGCAGCAGACGCAACGCGAACGAAACGCTTCAGTTACGCGCCTGGTGTAGCTCAGCCCTTACATATTGTGTCACAACAAACAGTTAACATCACTATAAAGTCAACATCTTGAGGATAACTTCTGTCCTTGGCCAAGTTTTCATAGCATCCAACTATCTATGTATCTATTCATCCATTTGAAGCAAATAATTAAACTTTAATTGAGCTTTAGAGCCCTGTTATGCGCACAAAGACAAGGTTCACTGGGGTGGAACATGCATCAGCAGCATGACACAATATTGGCGTATTGATTGGTTAGGTGGTACGGCAGGATTGTCTGTCCTTGAGAAGCTGTTGCTGTACATTTGTAGTCTTTCAATGCGTTTCATCTTTTCAATAAAAAACATGGTTTTGTTAGTATCTTAGATATGAATCTAACTAGTTCCATGGACAGCCAAAGTTTCTCCCGACACTGTTGGATCTGATAATATTTCACCAGACTGTGTTGACCACACTTTACTTGGATGGTCCAGATTATCAACAAACTATCTGGTTAGAGGGTATAGTTTAGAGTTAGGGGTTAGAGT
Organism: Alosa sapidissima; assembly: GCF_018492685.1. NCBI lineage: Eukaryota > Metazoa > Chordata > Actinopteri > Clupeiformes > Clupeidae > Alosa > Alosa sapidissima. The sequence continues at coordinate 6,396,294 of NC_055967.1, forward strand.
TAGGATTTGGTCAATGTGATGTTCAGTAATCAACAATAATTTCATATACTGAATTTTAATCTTAATGAGGCAAGGCAGGCCAGGGATTCTTAATTTGTTTTGGTACCAAGGACCCCTTTTGGGGGACAAGATTTTTCGAGGACCTCCTCATAACCATACTGATTAAGCATGCCATTTGTAGTCTCTGAAGTTGTGGCAAGGTCCACTATTCCGTGTTTTGTGGCAGATGTGTAACTTGGTCTTTTATCTATTTTGGATTTTGTATCACGAAATGGACTGACTCAAACATTTCTACACATTCATCAGTTAGCCGGCCGACAAATAAGCCAAGCAAAGCAGCAGTAGGAATGGTTCTCCATAACCTTTTTTTAGTTATATGTTAATATGGGTGGGAGCAAATAGACACAATTTGCTTGTTTTATGGGTGAAAAGGAGCGTCATTTGTAGATGAATGAATCTTTAAAATGAACTCAAATTGCCTTGGCTATGGGTCGTGGACTCCACTTTGAGGACCACTGATTTAAACAGTGCATTTCATATACAGGGCAACTTAATGTGTTTTACAGTGTCAATAACATAAAAGTAAGTTGTGAAGAAGCACATGTGAGGTTTATTTCATGCATGTATGACTTCAGGCAATTTATAGCTGCCAGAATCAAATCTGTGCAATAAAATGTTGTGATCGACAGTATCAAATGCTGCACTAAGGTCCAGTAGTACTAAAACTGTTTTGCCCTCATTTGTATTGAAAGGTATGTCATTTAAAATGTCGATAAGGACAGTTTTCATTGCTGTGATTTGCACAGAAACCTAACTGTAAAGGGTCAAAAGTGCAGTGTAAAGTCTCTGTAGGCAGACAAACAACCATTGTTTTTGCTTTAAGCCATTTCGGAGTCGAAACACATAATTTAATTGGAAAGAAAAAAAAAACATCAGGTACATAATTTGTTCATGTTTAAATTTCTGATTGCTTATATTTAACCTGTTTTTGAACCCTGTGTGATTTCCCATGTTCAAAACAGCCTGGAAATAACCATGTGACCCTATGAGTTCTTACTGTATCTGGATCTACCAGTAATCTATATGTTATTACACATGCTCAATATTACTTGGTACAAGGGTCATGGAGCAATGTTCTCCCCAGTTCCTACTTTAATGTGATTCTTTTCTATCTTTCTTTCATCTCTCCTGAACTTTTGATCTGAGAAAAATACTGTGTTTTCAATTTACCTAACACCTCCCTGGAGGTAAATGTTAGTTTCAGAGCCAGTCAACCATGTGACTTCAGTTTTTACATTGCTTTTCAAACCTGCCATACTGTTTTAAAAGAATACTCAGATATTTGAATCATGCTATCACAGTAACATAACCATAACATAGGCTATGCATACTCATTCTGTATATTGTTAAAATATAAATGTATACAGAACTGTTATGATGGGAATTTTACAAGATTGTCTTTGTTTTTGCCTTTGGCAAAACAAACATTAAAGAATTTATGGGAATCACATCACATCTTTTGAGGCTGTGCATAACAACATGTCATACACTGTTCATCACTGTTTTCTTTGACAGTCAGTGTCCAGTATCTTGCCACTAATTGGTACCTGTCATGCTGGACACAGTGAGATATTATAGTATAGGCTACACTGTCATGGCAAACGCATTTAGCATATGACATGTTTTATTCTGTACCTCAGTGAGCAGGTGTATCAGAGCAAAGGCATGTTTGTGATGATAAGTACACAAGTGTTCTTCACTGGCAATTTATTATGACCGCCGCGCAGCGAAGCCGCGGTCATATAGGTTTAGTCAGATTTTTTTTTTTTCTTTTTCGCATGCCCAAATTTCCGTCAATGATTCCCGGGACACTGAAAGACCGGGGTACACGAAACTTGGTGGGCATGTAACCCCACATGGATAGCATGGAACCATCGTTTTTCGTTTTGATCTGTAGCCCCCCCGCTGGACTGGACCCCCCGAAAGGAGGGTAGGGCAGACACAGTTCTCTGTGAATATCTTGAGAACTGTAGGCCCTAGGATGACCATTTTCCGTATGTTTGCCTCCAGGGGTCATGTTAACCCATTTTATGTGCACACATGTGCACAAACAGATACACACACACACACACACACACACATACATTCACAGTAATCATACGTATGACACATACTCACACAGTAGACATATGTACGCTTGCATGCACAGGCACATACGCAGGCACACACACAAGCACGCACGCACACACACACACACACACACACACACACACACACACACACACACACACACAACATAAACATAACACAAACAATCAAGAATTTCTCAGAATTATGAACAGGCAAGATGGAGGTGGGGTTGTATAAAATGAATTTTACATTCACGAGAATTGAGTGTGGATAATGCAATTTAGTGAGACAGTTAGAATCATATAGGCCTTTCAGCGTGATTTCTTTTTGTGGAAAAAATGTGCTGGACTGGGCGGCGGTCATATTTTGTACCGCTCTGTGGTACATCTAGTTAAGGTGTGTTGTAGTTGTGTGGAGTTTTTTTTTTTTTTTTTTTTTGAGCATCATACTTAAATCCTAATGATCAAATTACTGCAGCTATCCAAAGCATCTATAATGGGCATGTTTTTTTGCCTTTAAATGTGATGATGGGATTTTGGTCTACATTTGAGTATAATTTCCGAACCAAGACGGCAGACAGAATTATGTGACTGATTGAATCTGATATCACAAAAACTGAATATAACATCCAGACTTTTTCCTCAAATGTGTATTACTGAGATACAGAATTGGGAGTGGATGCATGCAGCTGACTGACTGAGCAGAGGTCAGCAGAGTAGGAGAGCAAACTCAAGCCTGGAGGAATCAATGATGATGCAATAGTCTTCAAATGCCAGTGAACGCGAGAAATGAAAGGCATCATTATCATGCCCTCTGATCCAGGCATGCAAAGGCATCATTATCATGCCCTCTGATCCAGGCATGCAAAGCTGTGTGCCTTCAAACCACATTTCCTTTTTTAGTTATACTTTTTATAGCCCCCCTGATTTAATAAACTCCATGGAAATGTTTTCTTTTATCACAAGGACATTCATTTATTTCGTGAAATATTACAGTGAAACCTTCTAAATCAATTAATTAAGCAATATAGCACGAGTGAGAGTGGGATACTGTGAAGATACTGTCTGTATAAATAGCACGATTTATACAGACAGTATCTTCACGAAGTTTAGCGTTTGCAGCCATCTTGAATCCAGTTGCTGCTACTGGAAGAAACTGGAATCCATGCATTTCCACTGAATTATTTTTGGAATCTGATCCCTTATCATACCTGTTCATTCTTACTCATCGCTGGACTTATCGTGACTAAATTCAAGATGGCTGCAAACGCTAAACTTCGTGAAGATACTGTCTGTATAAATCGTCTTGTAAGTAAACTACCAGTGCTTTTTCAAAGTTCTCAATGTCTCGTTTTAAATGTCAGGGCCCTCGGAAGTCTACCAATGAAGTGTGGAGATACATTGAGCCTCGTAAATGGGTGTAAAACAGTGATTTATTTGCATGGCTAGCCCGATGCCGAAGCACCACTATTGAAAAAGCTGTTGGTAGCATCGGCTAACTAGCGCCAGATTTTGGAGTGCAGGGGACAAGCCGAGATGGGCTATGAGACATACGTTCACACTCGGTATCATGTTTCAATACACTTTAGCAAAGATTGTGCTCCGCCTTAACAATCTTTGACTTTAGGTCAATATCACACCGGAATTCTCCTTTAACTCCTACGGTGACCGTTTCATGCCAAGGTTAACATGGCTTCCAGTACTATGACTTCGTCCAGTGTTCCTTCCAGTGATGAGGTTACTTTAGAAAACAATTACACATTGCATTTAGTTATATAGCCAGTAAACATGTTGGGTATGACCTCTATGTAAAGTGAATAGCCTAATAGTTTTACGTTTTCGTTATTTTGGTAGGCTACTATTTCATTGCTAGCATCAGCTATCAGGTTCCCAAACGAATGCATGCTAATGTTAGTACAGTATCAGTGCTATCCTGTATGTGCGAGATTAATAGTGTAAAGGCAATGTTTACAGCGTAGCCTACTATTTTTCTCAGTGAGCAGAGTCAGAGATCAGTCGATGCAACGGAGGTGCAAGGGAAAGGTAAAGGAAGAGGGAAAGGTAAAGAAAAGCCAAGAGCCTGTGGCAGAGGATCGGTGAGACCTCCTAGGCAAAGAAAAAGTAAGACTCCAAAGATGACAAGGAGAGAGTGGAAGAACTTCAAAGACAAAGGAGAGAAGCAACGGAGGTTTGTGTTTTTAATATATTTCTCTGAACAGTATCAATGTCAATGACACCGAAATTAGCTCGGAAGCTGCACCAGGCACGTTCGTTTGCGTTGCGTCTGCTGCCACTACACCAGAAAAAAAATAGACCATTCTTCTAAAATTGATTTTACGCGTTGTGAACGGAACGCTTCAGTTACGTGCTTGGTGTAGCTTCCCTGCCTGTTTGTATCTCCATTGTTTATATGTAGCAATTTCTAGCTGTTGCCAGTCAACTGCATGATGCGAGTTGTCTGCCAGTGAAATCACGACACATAATTACGTTATGGTCTATAGAAAATGTTACACAACATTTTCACCTTTTCATTGTCCATACACATAGTATTCATCATTTTGTGTGAACACTTGAAAAATGACACAGAGTACTATTACTACTACTCTGCTAACAATCTAACTTTGCTACCTAAACAAGCCTATCGATCTTATTTCTTGTGTCTTATTTCTTCAGAGACTTGTGGATGGAATGAGCCTGCAAGAGCACAGGAACCTCACCGCACAGTTGCTAGTGAGGCAGCCAGGTCTGGTGTTTGATGCATCAGTGCAGACAGGTCGTCCCCCCACCTGTGCCAGGGATGCCTTGGTGTACTTGTACACACTGCAGAGACATGCCAACCGATCAGGAGAGAAAATGCTGTGGACAAAACCCTGCCACCTGTGTGAGCCTTCTGCCTCACTACACACAGCACTGCCTAGATGAAGGTTTTCTCCAGATTCACAGGCAGTACATCACAGACATTACAGCATTAGGCCATGTAAGAGAGCCAGGTGATGACAATAGAGTTCAGATATGCTACCTAGACATTTCATTTTCTGGCAGCATGGGTCTCTAGGACAGAGTAATAGAAGAGTGATCCCAAGCTGTGTGTGTAGGATAAGGGATAAATTCCCTAACCCTCAGGGACATCTCTGGAATTTATATCACCTTCCTATAATGTTGTAATGTTGTGTTATTGTAAATAGTTTTGTATTAGTGTTCTTGTACTGCCTGTTCCTTTTAAAACTGTATTTAATTTATTTTACATCGGTACATCGCTATATTTTGCTTTCATGAAAATAAAAACTTTTAGAATTGATAAGAGACTGTTCATGCTGTACCTCTTATACATTACATCCACAAACTTATAATTAAAAAAGAAGTTGTGGTAATTTACCATTTTGAAACACCAAATGACAGTAACATGGTCAACAATGTTATTTGCAATATATTTATTTACAGAAATTAACAAATTATGGTATTTACACATGAACCCTTCCTTTTTGTATGGTGCATTTGAACCAACATGGGCCATCATTCTAAATATGCAGTCTCCTGGAAAGCTGATCCTGTGGATGCAGTGTCGTTAGACATACACGCCATTTTATATAGTTCAACATATTGTTACTAATCTGTATAGTGCTATTTTGCCTAGACTGAGTTACAGGCAAGGTTACAATGAAGGCATGCACGTGCATCACATAACAAGACCATTGAATTTCGTCCACATCCTCCTCTACGATGCTCATCTCATGTAGGCTTTGTAAAAAATATATATAAATGCTTATATCATGAAAATATACAATAGAGAATGTCATGTAGGGTTAGGGTATAGACATTATGAGCATTGATGGGTTACCTCTGTTCAAGGTTCTCAATTTCAGGGGCTTCTGCAATTGCGCAAAGATGCTCATCTGAAATGAATAAGCAGAGCGTTTCACAACATATAACAGCACATAAAATGGTAAACACCAAGATATTAAAAATATACTTTCAGTTATTATCAAACAACAATCACATAGAATCAACAATTGTTTTCATGCAGTGACTGACCTGTCTGTCCCACTAGAAATGCTGGACACCTCTGGAGTAGTTAATACTAGAGGGCTTTCCCTTCATTGGTGTTGATGTGACTGCTCTCAGTTCTCCCTCATAGCTGGACAAAAAAGAGCAGTACATGTTAGAATGTCTCACTTTAACTACAAACAAAGTACATTCATTTTATGACCGTGAGGAAAGATGTATTTTGGTAGATGCATTGACTAAAGTTCAATCAAAGCAGTTCTGTCCGTATTTTATTGTTCTGCATGACAATGACTTGGACCCTCAATGATCAGTCTCAATGGGCTGGCTGGTCTACCTTGCTTCATTCACAAGTGTAATGGACTAGGCTAGTCTACCCTTCCCCCATTCTGAGGTGTAGGCTACACTCATATGGTGAAAAACTTTCAGACAATTTAGTAATTAGTAGGCCTAATGTCCATAACGCTAGAATGACGTCTGGGATACTTTTCCTCGCGTCGATGAAAAAGGATTGTCTATTCTACGTTGTAACATAAATCTGCTATGACACAGGCAAAGGGCACTGTAAATTGTAGTTATTATGACCGCCGCGCAGCGAAGCGGCGTCATATAGGTTTAGTCCGATTTTTTTTTTTTTTCTTTTTCGCATCCCCACATTTCCGTCAATGATTCCCGGGACACTGAAAGACCGGGGTACACGAAACTTGTTGGGCATGTAACCCCACATGGATAGCATGGAACCATCGTTTTTCGTTTTGATCTGTACCCCCCCCGCTGGACTGGACCCCACGAAAGGAGGGTAGGGCAGACACAGTTTTCTGTGAATAACTCGAAAACCGTGGGGTTTAGGAAGACTTTTTTTTGTTGTATGTTGATCTCAAGGGGCCATGTCAACCCATTCCATAACCACTCATTTCATGTATAGCGCCACCTAGTTAAACACAAAAAAGTAAAAATGAGGTGTTGTAATTGAAGGTATCTGTGACCTAACATAATCAAAACTGCACGAAATTGGAAGTGTAGGATCATTATGACACCCTCTGTATGCACGCCAAGGTTTGTGGACCATGAATATGCCACCCAAAAAACAAACACCTAAATTAACTTCACGTGGGTATCGAACCATAAATAAATTGACCTGTTTGCTTGGTAATTAGACGTTTAACAACTTGCGCCACGAGCCAGCTGACGGTACTCACAGAAAGTGACTTCAGTTGTATGATTAAAAGAAGTCAGCTAACGTTATGATAATTGTAACAAGTTAATATAGCTGTTCATGCTATCTGGCTACCATGTTATCATGCTACCGTTGCCCAAGCCATTTAGTAGGCCTTCAAAGTATCATGGTTACGTTTTACAAACGTTTCACTGAGGTTAGGCTGTGGCCGCCCCTACCTGAAGTGTCTGTAGAGCAAATAAATCAGCAAATAAATCAAATAAAAATGTGTATCCTTTTGTCCAGCCTATTCTTTTAAGAATTCAGTTCATGAAACACAGGCATTGAAACCCACACTGCAATGGGCAGGAGAAGTCTTATAACGTGTCCATATTTTACACAAAATTTGCGCACAGGGAGAGTCAAAACTCTTAGGCTTATAGGCTATTAACGTTAATGTTGCTGACATGTAAACATGGGTTTGATATTTTATTGATATTTTATTTCCCAATTCGCATGTTCATGCTTCTCCTGTGGCGTAACAGGTTAATGCTTATATAGCCTATTGCTTTTTCACGCAGTCGACATGGGTTCAATCCTCCCCATTACACGTTTTTTTTAATTATTATTATTTATTTATTTTTAGACCAGCAACGCTTCCTCAATTTAGGCTACAGATACTAGTGGCCACAGAGAGCCTGACCAGCAGTCAGTGAAATGTTTGAAAACCATGATACTTTGAAGACCTACTGGCTTGGGCAACTGTAGCAAGACAATACCATCAGCCATGCATGTTAACTTACAATCATCAGCTGACTTCTTCAAATTGTATAGACTAAGTCAAATAAATTTCACTTTTACTTATTAGCTGGTTCGTGGTGCAAGTACGTAGACAAATGGTTATCATGAAGCCTAAGTGGTTTCATTTAGGAAGCAGGTTCGATACCCACGAGTTATTATTAGGCTATTTGTATTTATGTTTTTGGTGGCATATTCATGGTCCAGTGCATGTAGCGTACTACAGACAATTTTGACATTTAAATATGTCATGCATATTTGTATTTGTTCGTCTCCAGTTTCCATCAGAAAGTGACAAATTGCAAGCGGCCACATCTGTCAAAGAAACGTCATCACTCGTGAAACGTCACCCACGCAGCCAGTTAACATAGGTGCCAGTTGCCATGTAACACCGGCAGTCGCGAGTAGACTAATCATGCAATGAGTGTTGCCAGAGAATGTCTAATAAGGGGAGAACCGCCACTCTCGGGAAACTTCCTGTTTCTGAACTGGGTGCAGTTCCTTCTCTGGTTCCACATGAGGGCGCTCACGAATAAGTGCAGAATGAATGGGGGCCTATGGAGCTGTACCCCTCAAATCCACTTTTCTCGGGATATAATTTTTTGCCCAGAAATTCGAATGTTGCAGTCATAAGAGGGGGCAGAGAAAATACAAACCACTGAGTATTATATTTTTTGAGTCACTTATTTGTTCTAAAAAGCCTTTCAAATGTGTCAATGACGTCATTCAATAGCAGAAAGCTAGTGTGTTGTGGGCAACAACAACCCAACCTGTAAGAAATCGAAAGGACGTGACTACTCAACTTTTGACCTATAATCCATATTGAGCTTGCAGAAACCACAATCAAATCTTCAATTTCTCAACGACAACCAGGTGAAAGAGACACATTTAGCCGTCTAGCTCCATAGACCCCCATTGTTTTTGCACTTATTCGTGATCGCCCCTAGCGGAACTGCAACATATTGCAGGTACAATGGAGTTAATAGGGAGTGATCCGGCTCTCCGTAAACGGGCTCTGGTGTTGCCTACAAGCACGAAAGGCGGAGCTGAATTTCCAGGAATGTCCCTCGTTGGCGAATGTATTTCAAAGATGGAGGCGCAACATGGATTCAGCCAAAGATTGTTAAGGCGGAGCAAGATATTTCATCAGGAGCCACTTCCGGGAACCCGGATCGCACGAGGATGCAGAGCAGAGGCAGCGACTGCTCCATTGAAGTCTATGGGCATAGCTCAGAATTTCACCACATGTGCTAAGGTCTTGGTTCTATAGAGTTAGGAATGTGAATTTCGTGCACGTTTTCATAATCCTCAAACTCTTCTGAACATTTCAAGTACATTTTAGCATTTTTGAACATTCCAGTCCGGAGAAAATCGACCTTATATCAGGTGTACGCCGGTTATTTATGCCGTTGCTGTTGGCCGGTTGCAACGTACGCTCATTAATACGTCTCGACACGCCTCTTTATGCAGACAGGATTCGATCCCCATTTCGCACCCATAGACATGAACTACGACTAAGTATCTTGCTCCGACTTAACAATCTTTGATTCAGCCACTCGCGCGTATGTATTTGGAACCATAGACATAATATACATAGACGCCGCATCGACCGCTACTCCTTACTAGCGCTGACGAGATTTGGAGCCGCCATCTTGGACCGGTCATCCACTCCACTCAGTGTAATCTGTTTGGCCTGTGAGATGAGCTGTCAGCGCACTTAATTAATCATATCTCACTGAATACCGAACAGATTCTCACTCGGTTTTTTTTGCTGCAAAGGTCATACATGTAGCTATGATACATGATTTAGCGTATTTTAATATTCATAGTGGGTTTAACAGTAATAGAATATTCTGATATATGATATAAAGTGACCTGACGTCCGATATCAAAACTGGGAACATAATCCATGTTTGACAGCATAGACAAAACTAGTTTGATACAAGTTTAATGAGTTAAACATAGTTCACAGTTGACAGAAAAGTTCCATCAACAGCATTATTCACAGAAAGGTTCTATAAACATTTAAGTGAGATCAGTGCCATTCAGACATCTGAGGGGTATTCCAAGTAGGCCTATGTGGTTTAGTGACAAACTTGGGTAAATTGACAGAATAAGTTGTAAACCTTCCAGTAGAAAAGCTGTATACAGGAAACATGGTTGTGTGTATTTTAATATTCATAGTGGGCTTAATAGTAATAGAATATTCTCATATATGATATATTATAAAGTGATGACATCCAATATAAACACTGGGAACATAACTAATCCATGTTTGACAGCATAGACAGAAACTGGTTTGATACAAGTTTTAATGGGTTAAATTGACAGAAAAAATCCATTAACATTTTCAGTTCAGTGCCATCAAAAATAAAGTTTGATGAACAGACATTGGTGTGGCATAAGTAAAGGAAATGGAGTAACTGGGTTCAATATCAACAGCATTTGTTAGACAAGTTCCATAAATATTGTAAAGTGCAAGTTTGTAGGTTTGTTTCTGATCCTTAAAAAACAGACATTGGTTTGGCATAGTAAGTGTAACTTCATCAATTCAAGACAAAAAGGTGACTTGTCACTTGTACAGTGTCAATGGGTTCATCAACAGCATCTGTTATTTACAGTTCACAGAAAGCTTTCAGCCCCAATGAAGAGATTAAATAAATAAGAATTAAGAAACATTTTAGAAACTGCTAAGATCAGCCCCGTTCATTGCAATCAGTAAAGAATCGGGGAGTGTCTTCACAGGCTCAGTGAGACAGAGGTTACTGTCATGCAGTTGGTTCTATGATTTCGATAACTGGTGCATGTAATTTTGTATGTTCCCACCTTGCTAAAATTGCTTGGGTACACTTTGGCTAAGAAAAAAGTGCTTCAGACAGCAGGTGGGCAAATAAGATAGCAGTACATAGTGAAACTGGGTAAACTCCCTAAAAGAGGACTGAGTCAACCAGACGATGGGAAAATGGGACACAGAGTGGTGAATGCAGGTGATGAAGGTGGAGCTCATAAATAAAATATTCAGTCACAGTGTAGCAGATGCCCTCCAATACTGCAATGAAGAGCTGCACCTTCCTCAGTTCCAGGGATGTGAGGAGACTATTCAGTTCAATCACAGTCTCCTTGAGCAAGGCAGTTGTTCTGGGGGGATATAAAATAAATAAATGAATAAAATGAATAAAGGAATTTGAGAGGCATCTTATTCTTGTTAGGGTAAATGACATGTGAATAATACAGTGTTGGGCAAGCTACTTAGACATTGTAGTGAGCTAAACTATCAGTTACTCTGCTATGAATAAAACACTACACAATACTACCACCCAGTCAAATGTATTATTAACACAAACACAGCAGTAGGCTAGTTCTCTACATAGTAAGCTACTTTAAATTGTGCCAATTACACATGACAAGAAAAGTGTAGCTTGTGTGGCTAAGCCACTTGATAAATAAAGAAGTTAAGCTATTGAAAAGTTACTTTATTCAGAAAATAGTGAAGCTACCAACACGCTTAGGCTACAAGTAGCAGCTAGCGATTGCCCAATAATATAGGCTACAGTCTGTGCCACTTGTGTAAAATTCGCCAGCCAAATCTAGTATGATTTATTTCTACAATAGCCTTTTTGTGTCAGTTGTAATCTAAGTCAGTGTTATGGAATATGACTTATTAAGTCTCAGTTCATAGCCAGGTGAACACCGAGTAAACAGCCTAGCTAGCTGGCTACGATTCTCATACAGCAAAGATCCTTGCTCCTTCTCAACTCTCTGGTAATATTCTATTCACAAAATACAACCATTAGTACGGTAATGTTAAATCTTACTTGAGAAAAGTAAATCCCCCGAGCCCTGTTTGCGATGGTTCGTCGATTTGAGCAGGAACATGCTGCACAGTACTGGCATCTTGTGTCTTCTGCTGCAACGCAACGAGGAGTATGACCGGTCCAAGATGGCGGCCGCATTTCTCGTTTCCAGCAGCCAATGCGGCGTCTATGTATATTATGTCTATGTTTGGAACAAGGGGGCAGGCGAATTCCCGGAAGTAGAAGCATCGATGTAGCGGTGGTTATCAACTCTCTGAAACCCCATAGAACGCCCATTCATTTAGGATTTTTTTGAACTCCCATAACTTCATATAACATATATCATGTGCCGATATTTTAGCTTCTGTGTTATCTACATAAACAATAAAAGGCAAAACAAGACTCGACTACCTCGTACGTAACGTTAGGTTCCCGTAAGAAGAATGTTTAGCATGTCCGGTTGAAGGGAAGCTAACGCACTGAAGGGAGATAACCGTATTGTTTGGATAAGAAGCGTAGTCCAGCCAGCACGGAAACTCGTGAACAAAGCTATGTAGCCTACAATAGCATTTTATGTTAAGGTAAAGCATAAAGGCAAGTAAACCTAATGAAAAACAGTAGTTTTACCGTTAGGTAGTCTAACGATAATCATTTCAGAGGTTTTCGCTGGATTGACCGTAGGTCAGAAAAGTGGAAAGAAGATTAGCTTCAAGACTAGAAGCTATAACTTTTTTGTTTTGTTTTACCATGACTGTTTTTGAAGATGATCATGTGTGGTAGTTTCAACATTAACACGACTTGATATCACTTGTGAGGATGATATTAATAATAATACATAAATAAATAAATAAATGTTTAACTATGATGACTTTGAAGGCGAAGGAAGTGTGAGAAGAATTTCTGTGTATCTATATGAGTTACAAGATTCAGTTCGATGGCTAACAAGTTCAGTGCGAGTACTGGGGGGACCAACTGAAAAATGACTCGGTGCCCTCCCATTTAGAACGACGGAGTCTGTTCGTCCATTTCTTTTACTGTGTATGATTTGGAATAGCAGATTCTACACTTACGAGAATACTTTGATTAGTAGGTGGAAATAATTACACATGAATGAGCACATATTTTTGAAAGAACAAATGGGTTTTTGCTAAGAATTAACTCAAAAAAGTACACAATGTAGCTTTAAGTTATATATGTCAAGTTACATAGTTGCAGTAGACTGTATGCCTTGCAAAGAAATCGAAGCATTTTAGAGTAGGATGATTATTTGGAAGTAAATGTTATAACCATTTCCCATGAGATATGAGTATATTTGTCTGTGATTTGTGTGAAATGCACGACTGATAGCTTTGCACCAGTGTCGTTAATAGTTTCCATCACCAATTTAGAGCGAAAAAGATTGATACTCTATCTCTTGCTTGCTCATGTCATATGTCATTCTGATATTTGACATCAATGTAAAGGTCCACACTTTGCACTTCACTGACTTCTGGCTTTGTGATAATGGACATGGTTCAAGGTCAGTCCATGGCATATTCACTTTCCATGTCAGTGCTGATATCTTTGGGATCCAAATGGCTTTAAAAGCTTTAATGTCAAAGTTAATGGATGTCCACTGCCATGTCATTCAGTGAAGATGCAAGGACAGGGATTAGTCTTTTTTATACGTACAGTATTCTATTTATGTTTTTTTTTCCAAGGCAATTTTCCGAGTGCCGTGACCACTAACAAGTGAAGACGCCTATGTAGTCACAAAGCCAGAACTGAGAGACTCAGGAGAAGTTTTTATCCCCAGGCCATCCGAACTCTGAACTCACACTATACTGACTTTGCACTCATTCACTCCTCAGCACTCATGACCCCCCCCCCCCCCCCACACACACACCCCCACACACAACTACAAGACTTTTAGCACTTTTACATCCCTCTCCCTATGCTACAGACCTTTTATTTATTTTCTTATTTCATCACACGTCAAAACACACACACACATATCTGACTTTCTCCAACTTTTGCACACTTTTTATTTATTATTTTTGATTTCTCCTCCATCTACCCATGTCCTTGATTGCCTAGCCTTTCTTCCCCCCCACCCCCCACCCCACCCCCATCCCCAACACACACACTTACATCATCACTGTCATCACTTCACATACATACAGCACTCCTCTACATACTTGCTGCACACTGCCCCCCACCCCACATACACAGCACATTGTCTTCAGGATCTTCTCCAACACACATCCTCTACATACTTACAGCACACTACACACACACTACACACACACACACACAGTCACTGCTCCACTCCCGCCCACACACACATCTTCACTGTCATCACTCACATACATTACATACAGTACTCTGCTTGCAATAGTAAGTCCCTGACCCCCCCCCCCTCCCCAACACACACACTTACATCATCACTGTCATCACTTCACATACATACAGCACACTGCTTGCTACAGTAAGCCTCCTCTACATACTTGCTGCACACTGCCCCCCCCCCCCCCCCCCACATACACAGCACATTGTCTTCAGGATCTTCTCCAACACACATCCTCTACATACTTACAGCACACTGCCCCCACCTACCCACCTACACACTACACACACACACACACACAGTCACTGCTCCACTCCCCTCCCGCCCACACACACATCTTCACTGTCATCACTCACATACATTACATACAGTACTCTGCTTGCAATAGTAAGTCCCTGCCCCCCCCCACCCCTACATACACAGCACATTATTTCATCAGGAAGCTTCTCCAACACACATCCCCAACATACTTACAGCACACTGCCCCCCCCCCCCCCCAATACACAGCACATTGTCTCATGAGGAAGCTTCTCCAACACACATATTGCACACTGCCCTCTCCCCCCAACACACACACCAAGACCCCTGGCAGTTGGGTTAGCCCCTTGAGCCGTGGATCTGCCCAAGGTTTCTTCCTTGGTAAGGGAGTTTTTCCTTGCCCCTGTTGCTCTTGGGTGCTCCTTGTTGGTGCCCCCCACCCAATCCCAATCCTCCCCCACCTTTTTTATGCAGCCCTTGCCACTTAATCTACTAAACCCCTCTTCTACTGCACTTTTTACCCCCCCATTAATGCACAAATAGGCTGACACCAGACATAATTTCACTGCATTTCTTACTTCCAGTAACTATATGCATGTGACAATAAACTTCCTTGTATCCTTGTATCCTTGTATCCTTGTATGACTCACGGACACAGTATTGGACACTTGACTGATTATTATCCAAGTTGTGTCATAACTGCTTAGCAGTAGCCTGGCAAACACTAGACCACTTCCTCAAATCTCTGCCTCTAATCTTTTGAATGGGTCTGGTGACCTTTCATTCACTTCCAACTTCCAAGGGTTGCAATCAGCAGTATAATTAAACTGAAAATGGTACATTGAATTCAGAGGTACAGCAAACACATCTTTCTTTTAAACAATGATTTTAATGCAGTTGTTTACTAAATTCTATATAAAATACACTCACATCCATGTAGCTTAACACTGATGACATCAGCGCAGCCATTGGTTGTGTTGAACAGCACAGCTACTCTTCTGACTGTTTGTCATTGTATAAAGCCGCCCCCTGATGGATAAGACTGGTCCCTGGGTTTTTTATTATCTGGAATTCTGCTTCAATGAGAAGGTCTCCAGACGGACCGACAGAGCAAAATCAAATTTGCCAGATTTGTCTGTGCTCACCCAGGCTAGTTTAGCAGGGCATTTCTAATAAAATGAATGACTGTACATAGTCTCTGATGTCTGGGTTCACCCAGGCTAGCAGGACATTTCTAATAAAAGGAATGTCTCTGATGTCCTCATGCCCTTATTTGTAACACATCAGCATCACACTATTTTGCTAGTTTGAACAGAAAAATGACCGCCATGCAGTTAAAAGACCAGAGCAAATAAAAATTCTTTCAACCATTGAAACCTATGTAGGCAATTGTGCATCAAACTATCACAGTGCAGCTCAATGAGCATGAGGGTTGTCAGCTACTAAATAAAAAGTCTCACACTCTCACACACACTCAAAAAAGCTCCTAAAAAAAGGTTCTCTGGGTACAAGGTACTAAAGGGACCCTGCCACTCAAGGTAAGAACAAAACAAAGCCTAGAAGGTGCTAGGGTTGGGCATACGGTTAAGGTTAGGGTTAGAATTAGGTGCCTTTAAGTCAACGGTGGCAGCGCTGCCTGGAAGACAGTGTTGGGGGCTTAAAACACCATCGAGCCCATGGAGACCTCGGTTCAATTCCAACTAACGGTCAGTTTCCAGTCCCACTCACCACCTCCCTCTCTCCCACTTAATTCCACTCTCTTCACTGTCCTATCTGAGTCAAGGCAAAAGCCTCCTCCCACATCTAATAGTGGAAAATGAGCCTGTGTTCATCGCCATGAGAACACCAGCACCCTCATCATCACAGTTCACCCCCCCCATTAATGCACAAATAGGCTGACACCAGACATAATTTCACTGCATTTCTTACTTCCAGTAACTATATGCATGTGACAATAAACTTCCTTGTATCCTTGTAAGTGCATAAAAACACACTGTGCAAAATTTTGAATTGTATCTAGAGGTAGCTCAAGGCCTTTGAATATTTCCGGAATTGCAAATTTTTGCAGAAATTGTACCACTTAAGAACACACAACAAAATAAAATGCAATATTATTTGTTGGTCAGACTAAGGAGAATAGCAATAATAAACAATGTCAATTAAATCAATAGCCTAATGAAATAAACAATGAAAATGAGGAAAAAGCAATAATAAACATTCACTAGTTCGCCCTTCTATATGATTGCTTCAGCTAGACTAGAATGTATGGGAGAAGTGCGTGTTTGGCAAGGTAGCTGTCCGTGGTCCTGGAGTGCCTGGAGCGGATATCGCGATAGAGCGATGACCGCTTGCACCCCCCTGTGTAAGGAGGATGAGTAACAGGGCAATTGGTGAAATGGAGGAGGAGGGGGGATGATTTCGCGAACGTCGGAGCGTGTGACGTATGGAAAAGGAGGTCGGCTTAAATAGGCCTACCCTGCGGCGGCAGTGGGTGAGTTAATTGCTGTCAATCATCCCGAAGGCTCCACCCGAACTTTGTTTATAAAACATCATTTCACTAGTTCGCCCTTCTATATGATTGCTTCAGCTAGACTAGAATGTATGGGAGAAGTGCGTGTTTGGCAAGGTAGCTGTCCGTGGTCCTGGAGTGCCTGGAGCGGATATCGCGATAGAGCGATGACCGCTTGCACCCCAAAAGATCACAGAGAAAGGCCGCTACCAACTACATAAGTGCTTGCTGAGCGAGTCGTAAATCCGCTAGATTGGAGCGGATGTAAGACTGGTAGGCATCCGAGGACCAACGGCCCAGTATTTTAATTTGTTGCTCCGATAAGCCGTTGAGCGCAGCTGTTGTGGCAGCTCCTATCCTGAAGGAGTGTGCGGAGTAGCGATCCGCGGGAAAACCAGATTTGACTAGAATGTTTTTTAAGAGTGTCTGGAATCTGTGGCGAGTGATGGGTAGCCCTTCGTCTGACACGAAGGGCGGGCTAGTAGACGAAGCTTGAGCTGACCGATATGAGATGTAGTGAGATAGGTATTGGAAAGGCTGAAGATCTGAGGCGGAGTTAAATGGATATGGAGTGTCCTTT
Source organism: Alosa sapidissima (assembly GCF_018492685.1). Taxonomy (NCBI): domain Eukaryota; kingdom Metazoa; phylum Chordata; class Actinopteri; order Clupeiformes; family Clupeidae; genus Alosa; species Alosa sapidissima. The sequence continues at coordinate 6,413,846 of NC_055967.1, forward strand.
TCGGGACTGATCGGTTTTACTCTGTTTGATGGTAAATCGAATGGTGTCTTGGTCTAGCTGCTCTAGATCTGCGATGCACAGGTGGACATCGGGAATGAAGAGAGACGAAGGGCATGTAAACTCGCTACATCTCAGCAGCCCAAAAAGGCCAGTAGAAACATAACGGAGATGGTGGAATCGGAATGCGGTGACATGAACCCTTTGCGAAGGGTAGCGAGGCAGGTGGCGAGAATGCTTGAGGTAATGGGAAGGCGGGAGTCTTGGGGGACTGGATGTTGCCTACGGATACCTTTAATTAACAAGCCTATCCTGGTGTCGGAGAAGGGGCATTCGGAGCCGTGGGGGCGTTTGTAGAAGAAATGAATGCCAGCTAGGTAGACTCTAATGGAAGAAACTTTGATCCCGAGTGAAGTGTGGGCGTAGGTGATAAATGATGATATGGTGACTGCATCGAAACTGGGAAATGGTAGTGAGTGCTTTGCGTGGAACTGTTTGAAGCACGACCAGGCAGTCCAGTAGGACTGCATGGTCCTGGGTGCGAGGGCTTGAAGGGCTAGGTCGGCCGTGATGGGCTGAAGATAGCTGAGGGGGTGGTTTATGGGAAGATGGTCTCCGAAAGGCTGGGGAGTGGAGTAGGGTACGGGTCCGCCTCTGGAGCCGAGCTTCTGAATCTCTGGAATTTAAGACGAGAGAGAGAGTCAGCAATTCCATTGTGGCAACCGGGGACGTGCGCGGCTCTTATAATAAGCTGGTAGCTGGCTGCTATCCAGATTAGACGCCTAATAAGAGGGGAAAGCGCAGGCGATTTTGAGCTCGAGTTATTAATGACGTGCACTACGGCTTCGTTGTCGTTGTGGATTATCACACTCTTGGAGGTCCACTCATTCCCCCGGTAGGGCCGTGATGGCTACGGGGTAGAGTTCGAACACGGCTGACGATTCGTTTCCAGTGGTTAGCTCTCTGAACTCTAGTGGCCACGGGGATGCAAACCAGCGCCCTTTGAAAAAGCCTCCGAAGCCTGTTGAGGGGGCTGCGTCGGTGTACAACTGGAGCTCTTCTGGAGATGATTGGCAGTCGTCGTAGAACATGCACAGACCATTCCATTCGTCTAAAACATCCTCCAGAGTTTGATATCGGCCAGACACTGGGCATCTAGAGATACGACGTCTTCGAGAGATGGGGTTGCTGAGCGCGGTTTAGGAGATGCGAGATGAAAGGGCGGCCCTGGGGAATGAGTTGACTAGTGGACACTCGACCGCGCCGTGACTGGGGCTATTGCAGAGGGGACGAGATGGCTTAAGTCCTAGGAAAACGCGGTTATGGAGCTCCATGTCGAGCGCGCCCCAGTAGGGGTTTTAGTTCCAGAGGCCGACTCTGGCAGCGCATTTTGCTGAAAACAGCCGGTGGTAGCCTACGTATGAAAATGAGCTCCACCGTAGGATACGGCTAGGCCGGCGATGATGGCCGGGTAGTCATTTAGCTTAGTCATCTGCGTCGACTGGAGAACACGAAACAGACGACTTCTGTGTAGTTGGCAAAAGCTATGGTGAACTCGGGAAATGACAGGGTTTTTTGATGCTGGGCCAGAATTTTTTTTTTTTTTTTTTAGAGAAAAACCAGTTCGCCGCAAACTAGATCCCGGTTATGAGAGGGAATAGGAAGGGAGGGAAGAATGGTAGAAAGGTCTACGTCTGCACCTGACAAGATGAGGTTCCTGGTGGACGCTGTGACGGGTGGTGGTTCGAATGCTGCAGCGTGAGGAGGCGGGTGGCAGGGCCTGTGCTGTGGCTAAAGAATAGTTTTGCTGCCGGAACGGGACGTCGTGGTCCGAAGCACTCGCGGAGTGCTGATGACCCGCTGCTGCGGGCTGGTCTAGCGCGGAGCCGGGGAAGAGATGGGAAGGGAGAAAAGGGGGGAGGGAGGGAGCGGTCGCTGACGCGACCGGAAGGGGAGCAACCTGGGACAGGGTCGCGGGAAGTGGGACGGGGAAGGAAAGAGGGTTAGGGGGGAGTAGCGACGCTGTCGCTATCGGCGCCGACTAAGACCAGGTGCTCGCTAACTCATAAGAGAGATGGGGAGCTAGTGAGGTGACTCTTCGAGCTGACGCTTCGTGAGTTGAGGCGTGCTGTACAGACGTGGCTCCCGGGATGGAAAGGGGAGGGGGAGAGGGGGGAGGGAGGGAGCAGTCGTCGGAACGACTGGAGGTGGGGCAGGCCTGGACCGAGTCCTGGCTAGGGGAGGTGGATGGGGGAGGGAAAGAAGGAGTGGGGGGGGGGGGGGGGGGGGGGGAGTAGCGACAGCCCGGGGCCGTCTGGAAAAGTGGGGCTGGACCCGGAAATACGGCGGAGATGCGGCGGGAATGGTCCTGAGCCGCTGACGTGGCAGTGGCTGTGGCTGAAGCAGCGGAACGATACGCTCTGAAGCGTGTGGTGCCGGAAAGTGCTGTCGGCGTGCCCGGTTCGCGAGGTGGCTGGTGGTGTGTGCTTCGTCCGGCTGAATGGCCGGCGGAAGGAACCGCGTCGGGATGCCAGAAGGAGCAGCTTGCTTCCTGGTCTGGGGAGGAAAACAAAGTGAGGGAGCGGGAGGGCGAAAAGACCGGGTTATCCGACTGCGTTAGAAGGCGGAGGAGATGGAACTTCCTATCCGACATGCGGCATCGCGATGCCGCGGGAATGGAGAGTGCTGCGGATGCGAGCCACTGTCCAGTGGGTAGGGTCAACGCCTTGCTGGCGCTGGGTGGATTTCCAGTTCCATGAGAGCTGTCTTGTCAATGCGAACGATACGCAGACTGAATGATTTCGCGAACGTCGGAGCGTGTGACGTATGGAAAAGGAGGTCGGCTTAAATAGGCCTACCCTGCGGCGGCAGTGGGTGAGTTAATTGCTGTCAATCATCCCGAAGGCTCCACCCGAACTTTGTTTATAAAACATCATATAATGTCCATTCAATCAATAATATAAAAACTATAACATGGTAAGACTACATTAAAGAGAATATCAATAGTAAATAACAGTGTCAAATTAATCAACAGCCTAATGAAAATAAAACAATATTTTACAAACCATAACTTATAAAAAGCGCTTAAAGAACTAAGTGCATGTTGAACAGATATGCATTTAGACCCTTCTTAAATGACCCAAAACTATCACAGGAACAGAGAGCACTGGGCAACTCATTCCACCAACATGGAACCACTGAGGAAAAGAGTCTTGAATTTGACCTAGCATTTATGACTGGTCAACACAACAGACACTCATCAGAAGACCACAGTGGGCGGTTGAGGATGTATATCTTGATCATTGAATTAAAATAACAAGGAGCAGATCCAGTCAGTGTCCAAGGCCAAAGGAGAAAGTGAGAGATTTAAATTGTATCATCATATTGTACAGTTGTACACCCGGGACGTCCTTTTTCTCTTTGGGCCAGAAGAAAGTCTCTATCTTCTGGATTCCTGAGATGAATGAGTGCATCTTGATGTGCGATATCAAACAGGTCTCCCAACTGGTCTACGAAGGCCTCTACATTGCACTGCTGTGTGTCAGAAGTTCTCTTGGCATTTTTCTTCAGCTTCTGCCATTTGTCGTGTTTCCAGTTGTTTTATGGCATGATGTTGGGGACGAACGGGAATCCTAGCCTTGTCCTAGAATACCAAGACTTCTTTGATCACCACTGTTGCACTTTCATGACGTTTTTTTTCAGTGTTTTATGGTAATATTACAACAAACATAAAACCTGCTTCTTGGAGGGTAACTTTGTTCCAGTTATTTCAGTCTCTTCTGATCCAAGTAACCATATAGCGGATTTGCTTCATGTTGCTTCAGCCATTGTCTCAGTGTATATTGTTTATTGTGCTTCATTCACATTGATGCTTTGAAAGACATATCCCAACTAAAACAGGAGTTGCTATGAATTGCTCACAACAGCATATTATTGGGAAATACCGGAATCAGCAGATGAGATTAGCAAATCAGCATTGCAAATTTAAATGGACAATATGGAATTCCCATTTCAATGTGGTTACCAATAATCAATACACATTGTCATTGACTGCATGGTCAAATAAGTCCATTGCTGCCATAAGCATATATTATTAAACAATTATACATGCTAGCACAATGTAATACATGAAAAAATCCTGAATATGCACACTGCACAGTATGTGTTCAACTTTAAAGGTCTTGAGCAACCTCTAAATATTGATTAATATTGATAAAACTTTGCCCAGTTTTTTTATTTTATTTATTTAAACATATTGGTGGGGTGAGAGCATGAACTTTCAAAAGTTGAAAAATAAGGACCACCCTAGTGTGAACCCATACTCTCTACTAAAGTCAGTGAATTCAGCTGATGTGAACTGTAGGCCGTTATCGCTGACTAGTTCAAGAGGGACACCCCATCTGCTGAAGATACCTTTGAGGCAAGTGATGACCTGCTGGCTTGATGCAGAAGGTAAGTGGGCCACTTCGATGTAATGGGAATAGTAGTCCACTACAATCAAATACTGCTTCCCTTCTAGTTCGCATAGATCAGCAGCGATTCTCTGCCAGGGCCCCTCTGGCAAGGCCGTTGTTATGAGAGGCTCCCGCCTCTGCTTGGGTTTATGCTCTATGCAGAACCTGCACTGCATCACTGTTGCTTTGATGTGGCCACCAATGCCGGGCCACCAGACGGACATTCTGGCTCTCTCGCTGCACTTTGTCAGACCCTGGTGACCTGCATGTATCCTTTTTGGAACGTCTGCTCTCAATTGCTTGGGAATCACAATTCTGTCCTGATACAGAACTAGCCCCTTCGCTTCGGACAGATAATGCCTGGCAGAGTAGAATGCAAAGTGGGAAAATCATACGTCTTACGCCAGCCATTTCGAACACAGGCAATGTCTGTCTGAGGGCTAGTCCACACATACGAAGCCGATCTTTTTTTCCTCCGTCTTCCCTGAAACCGCATCAAGAATATTTGCGTCCAAACGGATCCATCTCCACACGACTCAACACGTTACTTCATACCCCAGGCCTATAGGTGGCACTGTTTCTTTACAGAAATTGACCAAAGTTTGTGCTTTACAAACAGACAGAATAGGCTATGACGAAATGGCTAGTGTAAGGAAACCAGAATTGTTTGTGTGGACTGATGGTGAACTGTCAACTGTAGTCAACTGTAAAACTAATAAACTTTATTTTACGGTTTGTGAAGGGTGCAGTCCCGTCCTTTATTTGGCTAACGCAATCTACTAATCACCTTTACTTTCTTTGGTTGTAGGATAGTCCGTGATTCACATTAGTTTTGGCTATCACCGCAATTAGGCTACTAAACGCAAGGCTTACCCAAGTTCTAGGCTATTCTGTCGCCACATTTATAATACTGCTATAAAACCTTCGTTAGTAACAGTCAATACGTTTGCCTGCATCAAATCGTGCATTTGCATTCAGTGTGCTACCATCGGCTTAACGTGAGTTCTAAGCGTCTTTGTATGCTTATATCTGATTTCACTCGACTGAATGCATGTATATATGTTGTAAGACATGTAAAATAAATGAATGACACTGGCACTACGCACAAATTAATGTAGCCTAAACTCACACCGCACTTTCCTAATAACTTCTCTCTTCACTTCTAAGTTCTCTCGCATCACTGACAGTAGCTAGAATGCATTAAAAAACACCGGGAAAAAACAGTGTTCAGTCCACCAAGTCATAAGCTATCGGCGCTGCGCAGCACCAGTTGTGATATTTATCTTACGGAGTGTAATCGTAGGTAATGTCATGTATGAAAACTAGTATAGTTAGGCAATACTATAAGTGCAAGTCCAGGGCAGCTGAGGTGTGGCGATGACATCATCGATACGCAAGCAGGATGTGCGGTTTCGCTGTCTAAACGAATTCAAACGGGCTACGGTTTCAGATTTCTCCACTCTGGGACCAGGTTTCAGAAAAGTGCAGTTTCGGGCAGTGCGTTTACAGGATTCGTTTGGACGCTCGGCCAAGACGAAGCAAAACCTCTGCGTTTAACCTAAAAAGCGACTCCGTTTGGACGGGCCCTGAGTCTGTCAGCGTCGCTTCTCTTATCTCCCTGAGCTTGTCTGGTGATATGGGCTTGTTCGCTATGACTGGGTCAATGTATGCCTTGACATGGCGGTCCGTCTCTGACTCTGTGTCGTAGCTCAGAGGACTCCTGGACAATGCATCAGCCACTATCACCTGTTTACCTGGAACATGTACAGCAGTCGCATTAAACCGCATCAGGCGCATTAACAGTCTCTGGCACCGCACTGGTGCTTTGTCCAGGTCACATGCATTAATTAATGGGACTTGCGGCTTGTGGTCTGTTTGGAGGCAAAAACTGTCCAGCCCCTGTACATAGCGCACAAACCGTTCACAAGACCACACCGCTGCCAAACACTCCTTTTCAATTTGGGAGTAATGTTTCTCAGACTCGGTTAGAGTGCGTGAGCAGAAATCAACTGGTTCCAGCTCTACGCTGTGCTCCTGTAGTAGTGTGGCGCCCAGGCCATAACTAATGGCGTCCGCGCTGACAACTTTGCGGTGGTTAGAGTCATAGTAGACCAGTGCTGAGCTCAGCATCGGGCTTCAGTTCTATCCGAACAGGATCACACTTTAAGAGCCCTATTTCCCCAAATATGTCATTAACCCCCCCCCCCCCCCAGTGCAGACCGCATTTAGTCTTTTAACTAGGCCCATTCTTTTGGCTACTCAGTAGATTCTGTGCAAACTGTCCTTTAATGACCGTAGGGCATACTTTTGTCCCCTGTGCAGACTGGAGGCAAAGAATTTGCCAATACACTCTAGTTCACCACCTGGGCTAGTGGCGCTGACTGAAGTCTTGGCTAATTGGGGCTTATGTGGCAGCTTTATTGTATGTTCTCTCGGTCATAACAGTAATGTCCGCCCCCGTGTCTATCTTAAATTCAACTAGACTGCCATTTACGGGTAGTGTGACACGCCAGTCATCATTGAGATCTGGCTGCTCAATTACTGTGCGGGCATAATTTGTCACTGCTCCAATGAAGAAAGTTTGATCATCATCATATATTTCTTCTTGTGTCAAAGCCATTAATTCTTTAGGCATATTAGTTTTGCATGAAACTTCAAAATGTCCCATCTTATCACACCTGCGACATCGCTTATCGCGTGCAGGGCAAGTTTCACCTTTTCCATGTGTTCTTCCACACCGCCAGCATCCATTTTGTTTACTGTACTCCTCTCGTTTTGGGACACTTTGTCCCTGTCGCCTGCCCTTATCATGCATCCAGCCTGACTGTTTCGGATCCTTGTGCCTCACAGCATTCACTAAGCACTCGCCGCGTATGTCCACACTCTACTTTTTGACCTGTTCACTCTGTCGAGCTAGCTGGATTGCTTTCTCCAGTGTAAGGTCGGCCTCAAGCTGCAACTTTTGCGAGACATCTTCGTCTTGTATGCCAATGACGAGTCGGTCTCTTATCTGCTCAACTTTTGTCATGCCAAATTCACAATATTGGGCTAACTCATATAGGCTTCTCACAAAAGATTCTACAGTTTCGCCCGGCTTCTGTAGACATGCTTGTGGAAGCAGGCTCGGTCATGCATTATGTTGCATTTAGGCACGAAGTGTTCATCAAACTTTGCTACAACTGTCTTGTAGTCTAATTCTGGATGTTCTGCTTCTCCCGCATACACAAAAGATTCATAAATCGGCTCCGCGTCCTTCCCCATCAAATACAGAAGGGAGTTAACTTGTACCTCACCGCTCTCTCTGTTGAGCTTGGAAGCCACTAGAAACCTGTCGAATCGGCGCTTCCACACTGGCCATTCCGCTGGCTGGGTAATGTTAAACTGTTCGGGCGGTCCAAACTTTGCCATCTTCGTTTTTGGCGTTCAGTCCGTGACTTCTGACACCATGTCACGTTACACACACACCATGCTCTTGTTAACGTGGAGTTTATTATTCACACAAGCTAGTACAACGCACACATATGTCTCTGTCTCATTCTCTAGTCGCCCCTCAGCTACGTCATCACCGTAACCATACCAACATAGCTGGGCACGTTCGTGCATCTCACTACAAAATGTGATTACTGTGTGCACCCAATGTTTAACTACCATCAAACCATTCTTAAATGTCCATATCCCAAAGGCATGGGGTCAGCTTGTATGCTAATATGGGTTTGGCCAATACAAACTGAAGGCATTAGGAGACCAGTGGTGTTTCTGACCTTTCTGGCACCCTCCTGAAGGTGGCGCCCTAAGCAACCGCCTACATTAACTGCCTATGCCCGTAACACCCCTGGATGAGATTTTTTCAGTAACAAGGTAATCTAACAATTACTTTTCCCGTCGTTACAACGCCGTTAACGTTACTGGACGTTAAATGTGGTGCGTTACTATGCATTGATTGAATAAACTGTGTAATCCGAACGCACCCCTGGCTCACAGCTAGTGAGGAGGTGGGTTAATAACGACGTAGGCTAGGCGATTATGATTGGCTAAGGCAGAGTCATGTTCATGGTAGCCAATCAGAGCCAGTGTTTTTACACACTTGCCAGCACACTCACCACACACGCAACAGCTAAAATAAAGATTTGACGAAACAGCAGAGGCAGGGGCCAGCTACCCATTGTTTGAGGGGTATGCAACAACAAATTGGCGCCCCCCCCCCCCCCCCCCAAAAAAAAACAACTAAAGTAAAACAAAAGGCCAATAATTTACATAATTTATTAGTGTAAATGATTATTTTTTAAGAAATTCTGCCAATTTGAAGTATTGTCAAATGGTGCATTGTCACTTTAAGACTTTTAAGAGTCTAAACGGTTCTCATAACGTCCTTTTGCCAGCTGTTGCTCACAAAGGATAAGGCTGATCCAACTCTAGCCTTTGTTTGCCACATTATCAGCACAATATTAAGCTATTAATATTAGGATTGTTAGGAAATGGAAACATGTAATGAGTTGTTGCTAGCGTGACATTTCTGTTTGCAGTTTGCCATTAAAAGTTCAGTATGAGCATGGTAGCCACCTAGCTATCTTAATGGACTAGGTTAATGTTTCAATCGGTATGCTTAGCAAACGCTAGTCTGTTAACATGAATATTTGCAAGCCTCCAAGCACAGACGTCATACTTTAAATCCTACCTGTTGCTTTTCACCATCCACTTATTTAACTACTGTGCATCCCTTGACATGCCATCTCATTTTCCCTCTTTCTTTTTCTATGTTTCTATGTTCCCTCTTTCTTTTTTTGCTGTATCCATCTTTCATAGACGAAAACTCACTACTCGTACCTGCTCACTCAGCGCTCACGGCGCCCCCACTCCCTTTTCTATGTCAAAATTCTATGATGGAATCTTATGAGATAGGCTAGGGCGCCTACTCTAGCCTGTTAGTCCTCTAAAATGTTATTTAACATTGAGGAAATGCAGAAATGATTTAGAAACGTACAACAGTAACTACATATAGAATATACCAAATATATTATTATTATTATTTTTACATCGCTTTGGCGCCCCCACGGTGCTGTGCCCCTATGCGCCGCATATAGCGCATACCCACTTTTTGCGCCACTGAGCAGTGGTCTGAAGCAATCCGATGAAATGTTGGCATTTTCAAGGTGGAAATATACACTACTTCAAATTCATTGTGGTCAAAGGCAAGAATGTGCATGTAATGTGTACATTATGTCCAGAAGCGAAGACTTTGTCGACATCCGTTGTAAGCAACTCTAATTTAATGAAGCATCTCACACACACATCTAAAGCTAGTGGCCAAAAACACTGATACCTCCACCACAGATGATAGCTCGCCATCAACTAGCAAAGAAGGACTCGGAGCAAAGTCCTCCAAGCAGCAAAAGCTAGATCTTTCTAACCTGGCAATAGCCAGATGAATTTCGCTCCGCCTAGCTCCACTCATCCATCTGGAAGCGGTCCATTGAAGTGTTGCTTCAGAAGGCTGGGCCTAATCAAAAAATGCTTGCATATGATTGAATAAGCCACTTGTCCGTCATCTATTGACGTGCTACTTCAACCACTCACATCGAAGCCAACCCGTGACGCTATAACAGACTCACAGTCGCTTCTACGCTATGTCACATCTATGAAACTCCCGCCCTGCGTCCTGATGGGCTAAACCATAAAGTTGGTTGGAGAAATCACTCTCAATGGAAGAGGTCCCAGATGGATGTGAGTGAAGCTAGGCGGAGCTAAGCGGAACGACATTCATCTGGCTAGGGTCAGGTTAAGATCTTTCTGCCTCACAACAAAAACCTATGACACAGGCTGAAATCAACCGTAGGTCTGTCGATGTGCAATATCTTTCCCCTTGGGGATCAATAAAGTATCTATCTATCTATCTATCTATCTAATAAATATCAAAAGGTATGTAGCCTACAAACACCTGTCTGTTCTACTCATTTCAACTGGCTGCTCAAAACTGCTCAAAAAAATCCAAATTCTTTGACATATAGCAACTTTTTTTTTAACAGTAACGAAAATAGTTACTTTCCCTGGTAACGAGTTACTCTCATCATAGAGTAATTCAGTTACTAACTCAGTTACTTTTTGGAACAAGTAGTGAGTAACTATAACGAATTACTTTTTAAAAGTTACGTTCCCAATACTGCAGGTCAAACATAGCCTAGAAATCTAGACGCACCCTAGCGGCAGCAAATTACATTTGCTGCCAGGGCTAGTCTAGCAACTCTCCGTTGGCTTGTGAGCTCGAAAAAATTAAACTTCTATCAGGCCAATCAAATCGTGTATAGAGTCGTTAGGCGGGCTTAACATAATGATTGATGGCAGAGTTGCAACGGTTTGGCTTGGATTCTCTGCTACTTGAAAACAAATAAGATAATGTTGCTATTGGCGAACAGTGTGACACGAGTTAAGCTTTTATTAAGTTGGCAAAAGTTTGAACTAGCTCCGCTGGTGGGAAACACATGGGACTCATAGCGCTGTCCTATTGCGTGCATGGGAATTTGAAAGACAACCGATTATCCCACCCCTCGGACTGAGCACTGCGAACGGTGAGTGCCCAGACCCTACATTTTAATGTGGGTCTGGCTCGTCAGGCTAGTTCAGACATGCATTGCACGTCACTATCATTTGTGAATAATTGCTTTTTAAAATATATCCGTGGAGAAGTTAAAAAAAACGGTCCTCCATTATCCTGGCAGCATGTGATTAAGAGCATAATTGCTCAAATCTTTTAATGCTATTTTTACTCACTGCAGATAGAGTGATTTCAGATGTCCATGACCCACCCTCCCCTCCCCCTTCATAGGTGTTAAAGGAACCGTATGTAAGAAATGTATTTCAATTAATCATAAAATGGCCCTGATATGTCACTAGACATTAAGAAATAATGTTAATTTCAAATACTTATATCACTGAAAACAGTAGTCTGGCCAGGATATTGTCATTTAAAAAGTGAAGTTGCAGCCCTCAACTGATGTTGATGTTGTCATGTTGTGTAGGGCACCTAGACCATCTTGGTAAGCTTGGAAGATGTTTCTGCTCCGGGGATTTGTTGCAGCCAGTCTTACTTATGGGTCATGTCTCCATCTCCACTCCAGTTCCGCCACAGCTTGCTTAACTTCCATTTGAGTTTTAAAAAGTAGTCCTGTTTCTTTTAGAAATTGTCTTCATGCTTCATGAAATCGATACACTGTTTGCATGTTGAATATAAAGTGATTATTTTCAATGAAGTCATTACAGGTATAATGAAAACCAATGCTGTACACAAGGGCCCATACCATAGGCCACCAACTTCAGCTTGCCCTATATTAGCATACTATTAGATAATAATTAGATGCACTCTCAGCTTATAGCTAATTTCATATGGCACACGTGGATGTCAGACTAAAACAAACAGTTAGCGATAAACAGTGAGTCATCCCAGACTGTAATTGTAATTGGAAATTAACATTTTAATGCTCTAAAACCCAGTGTACATAATATGTTGAAGTTAGAGTGTGTGTGTATTAATTCCATTCCCCAAACATTCTGCTGATGAGAGGTGAGGTGGTCAGCATGCTGCTCTTTCATCACCACCACCCAGGTGCTTGCAATCCCACGGTTTTTATCTGGACCAGGGCCTTCTCTCTCTGAGTTTCAGAAAACAAGCTGCATTATACATAATGTATGTCCTGAGCAATTCAGCTCCACAGGCTCTGTCTCATAAACCAACAGGCATCACAGGCCAATAGTAGTTTTCCACTGAAAAAATGTGTTGTTGTGTAATAAAAGCTCTTTATGTTATATATTAAGGGTCTTGCTCTTTTGTGGAGAGTTCCCAAGTTCCAAGATTCCACTGCTCTGAGCACTCAAAGCGCTTTACACAGTCACATACTGATGGTATAGGCGGGTGATGAAATTATTTTGTACAACATGAATATAATATGCTTCTCCAGATGTGCGTAACATTTGCTGCCAGGGCTAGTCTAGCAACTCTCCGTTGGCTTGTGAGCTCCAGAAATCTAAACTTAATCAGGGCATTGAAATCGTGTATAGAGTCGTTTGGTGGGCTTAACATAATGATTGATGGCAGAGTTGCAACGGTTTGGCTTGAATTCCCTGCTACTTGAAAACAAATATCCTATTGCGTCCTATTGCGTGCAGAGGGAATTTGAAAGACAACTGATTATCCCGCCCCTCGGACTGAGCACTGCGAATGGTGAGTGCCCAGACCCTACATTTTAATGTGGGTCTGGCTCGCCAGGCTAACATGCAGGGTAATCAAAAGGCTAAACGTGAATGGATGTGCATAATGCTAGGCTACCTGATAACTCAAACATTATATAGCCGCATAGCCCTTTGCACCACTGTGGTAAATAAAAAATATTCTGGGGATCTTTACAGCCCGCAATTCATAGATGCCTAGAAAATCAGCCATTCTACTCAACAGTAGTGCAACAAGTTAAAATATTCATTGCCTTCTCTACCTGAATAAAGAAGCCAAAGATTTTAGCTTGAGAAGAGATATTCTGGTGCAAAGAATTAATTTTTTTTTTTACAGAACATAACCCATTAACTAGATGTACTGCAGAGTGGTACAAAATATGACTGCCGCCCAGCCCTGCATATTCTCTCCCCAAAAATAAATAACGCTTGTCAATTTGTCTCTATCTCCTACTCCACCCTCTACTTTTCCGTATGTAAATGAGTGTATGCATAGTGAGTGTGTGTGTGTGTGAGTGTGTGTGTGTGTGTGTGTGAGTGTGAGTGTGTGTGTGTGTGCATGCGTGTGTGTGTGTGTGCCTGTGTGTGTGTCTGTGTGATTCCTTGTGGGGCTACATGCCCACCAAGTTTCGTGCAGCCCAGTCTTTCAGTGTCCCGGGAATCGTTGACACAAAATTACTGAAGAAAAAATAAATAAATCAAGAAGGAAAAAAAAAAACTCTGACTAAACCTATATAACCACTGCTTCGCTAACACGGTGGTCATAATAATAGATGTGGAACATGCTGTTGTGAAGCTCATAATACTGACAAAACTGGTCACCAAAGTCCATGGGATAATGACTTCCCCATTGTCCCAGTTATACAGCAAAAATATTGCAAATGACATAACCAATGCAAGATCCATGTAAAAAACACAACTTCAATATGTATGTAAAAGTGTTCAATAACTCATCTTCCTCCTGTTTGCTTTGGGTCACTACCATTAATGATGTTTTCCAAACAAAGTTCGGGAGGAGCCCTTAGGGATGATTGACAGCAATTAACTCACCTGTCTTCCGCCGGCAGGGTATTTAAGCCGGCCTCCTTATCCATACGCTTTGCTGAGCCCCAAGAACCATGCAGCAACAACTACGCCGAGCCCCAAGACCCATGCAGCGACTGCTTCGCTGAAGCCCCAAGAACCACGCAGCAACAACTACGTCGAGCTCCAGGACCCATGCAACAGCAGCTACGCCGAGCCCCAAGACCCATGCAGTGACTGCTTCGCTGAAGCCCCAAGAACCACGCAGCAACAACTACGTCGAGCTCCAGGACCCATGCAACAGCAGCTACGCCTAACCCCAAGACCCATGCAGCAACAACTACGCCGAGCTCCAGGACCCATGCAACGTCGGCTCCACCAAGCCCTGAGAACCATGCAGCAACAACTACGCCGAGCCCCAGGACCCATGCAACGTCAGCTCCACCAAGCCCTGAGAACCATGCAGCAACAACTACGCCGAGCCCCAGGACCCATGCAACGTCAGCTCCACCAAGCCCCATGCAACAGCAGCTACACTGAGCCCCAAGACCCATGAAATGACTGCTTCGCTGAGCCCCAGAACCATGCAGCAACTACGCCAAGCTCCAGGACCCATACAGCAGCAGCTACGCTGAGCCCCAAGATCTGTGCAATGACGGCTCTGCCGAGCCCAAAGCCCCATGCAGCAACAGCTCCACTGAGTCCCAGGACCCATGCAACGACGGCTCCGCTGAGCCCCAAGACCCATGCAACAACCGCTCCACCGAGCCCCAGGATCCAGGCAACGACGGCTCCACCGAGCCCCAGGAGCAGCTCCACTGAGTCCCAGGACCCAGGCAACAACTGCTCCGCCGAGCCCATAGGACCATTTAGGAACAGCTCCGCCAAGGTTCAGGACCCATCTAATGACGGCTCCGCTGAACCCAAGACCATGCAGCAACGTCTCAGCTGAACCCCGAGACCCTCGCGGCAGCAGCTCTGCTGAACCCTGACAGCCATCATTCCCACGGTTATGCAATACACAAATGTCCGCCGCTACGCTGAGCAAGTGCAACGAAGATCCACTCTTGTGTACTTACCGCTTGCCTCGCTATACTTCGCAAGTGGGTTCATGTTATAGCACTCTGATTTCACCCTCTCCATCATGTTTACCGGCCTCCTTTGGGCTGCTGAGATGTAGTGAGTTTACATGCCCCTCGTCTCATTTCATTCCCGATGGCAGATCTTGAGAGTTAGACCAGGACACAATTACGTTTATACCAAACAGAGTAAACCGATCAGTTCCGAAAAGGACACTCCATATTCATATCCAACTCTGCCTCAGATCCTCAGCTTTTCATACCCATTACACTACATCTCATATCGGTCAGCTCAAGCATCGCCTACTAGCCCGCTCTTCATCTCAGACGAAGGGTACCCATCACTCGTCACAGGTTCCAGACTCTTCTAATATATATCCTTGTCAAATCTGGTTCCCGCAGACCGCTACTCTGTGCATTCAGGATAGGAGCTGCTACTACAGCTGCATGCATTGGCCTATCAGAGCAGCAATCAAATACTGAGCCGTTGGTCCACAGATGCCTATCTAGTGGATCTATGACTTGCTAAGCAAGCGCTAATGTAATTTCGGTAGTGGCCTTACTTTCTGCTCTTTTGGGGTGCAAGCGGCCATCGCTCTATCGCGATCTCCGCTTCAGGCATTCCATGATCACGGCCAGCTACCATGCCAAACACGCGCTTAGCTTATACACTCAGTATAGCAATCATGCCGACGGGCGAACTAGTGAAATGATGTTTTCCAAACAAAGTTCGGGAGGAGCCCTTAGGGATGATTGACAGCAATTAACCCACCTGTCTTCCGCCACCAGGGTATTTAAGCCGGCCTCCTTATCCATACGTCACACGCTGTGGCGCTCGCAAAATTATCCCTCCTCCTCCCCTTACTCCTCCATTTCACTGATAGCACAGTTACGCATCCTCCTTACACTGGGGGGTGCAAGCGGCCATCGCTCTATCGCGATCTCCGCTTCAGGCATTCCATGACCACGGCCAGCTACCATGCCAAACACGCGCTTAGCTTATACACTCAGTATAGCAATCATGCCGACAGGCAAACTAGTGAATGGGTTCTTCTTGTCAGTTTGCTCCACATCCTCTATGAGGTGCTTGATCTCATGATTTCCCAGATGGCAAGCATTGTTAACAAGCCACAGGCTTCTTTAACTATGAATTGTGCATTTGTTACTGTCTGAACCAGTCAGTGGTCACATTGCTGTTTTGAAATATATGGGGATATACAAATTCTTTCATATAAAGAGCCAAAAATTAATCTTAGTGGAGGGCCATGGGCCAAAAATAAGCATTCATGTTGTCACTTTGCATTAAATTGAAATGTATCATATTTTTGTCAGTATGCCACTGCCTCAGACAGCGCTCCATGGTGTCATGGGCCTGTTGTCACTCACTAGTGTCATGGATCTGTTGATTTCTGCTGACAGGAGATCCACAGCAGATAATGAACTGCAGCAGTTAGGACAGAAATTCCCAGCGGTTGACATATTTAGGAGGACACGCAGTCCCGCACCCACATTGGACAGCTCTGGTTTACCGTTTTTTTCTAGTATAGCTTGAAAATAGAAATGCTCCAAATTTTCTTGGGCTACCTGGGATTGTGTACAGCTAACTTGTAGTGGAAGACATTTTAAAAATTTACTTTTACAAAAAGTGTACAAAAACAACAACGTTTAAGGCTCAAGACATGCAGCAGTGTCCTGTGATCTTTAAAAGAAGGGCTGGGAAACACTCAAACTGTCACAGTCTGTGCAGCAAGGTCTCAGATATCCCACCTGCAAAAAGTAATTGTTTAATAAATATATCATAACTTTTGAACAAAAGGTGACACATTGATTCTGTTTTTTCACTGAGTAGAAGACAAAATTGTGAATATCCCATACACTAAGTTTTTCTCTATCTACAACAGAAATGGGGCTTTAAATGGTCTGTCTAGTTCTGTAGGCTACACAATCATGGGGAAGACTGTTGACTTGACCTTGACCATTAACACCTTGCACGAGGAAGGCAAGACACAAAAGGTCATTGCTAAAGAGGCTGGCTGTTCACAGAGCTCTGTGTAAGCACATTAATAGAGAGGTGAAGGGAAGGAAAAGATGTGGTAGAAAAAAGTGTACAAGCAATAGGGATAACCGCACCCTGGAGAGGATTGTGAAACAAAGCCCATTCAAAAATGTGGGGGAGAGTGGATTGGAGTCAGTGCTTTAAGAACCACCACGCACAGACGTATGCAAGACATGGGTTTCAGCTGTCACATTCCTTGTGTCAGGCCACTCTTGAACAAGAGACAGCGTCAGAAGCATCTCACCTGGGCTAAAGACAAATAGGACTGGACTGCTGCTGAGTGGTCCAAAGTTCTCTGTTCTCTGATGAAAGTCAATTTTGCATTTCCTTTGGAAATCAAGGTCCCAGAGTCTGGAGGAAGAGAGGAGAGGCACAGAATCCACGTTGCTTGAAGTCCAGTGTAAAGTTTCCACAGTCAGTGATGGTTTGGGGTGCCATGTCATCTGCTGGTCTTCCCGTTTGAGATTCTTGGAGTCATACTCCTATCCACAGCGTAACATTTTTTCACATAATCTCCCCTAGAAGTCTGAATGATCTGAGATATTCTGTAAAAAATTAATGCTCTCAATTTTCATTCTGCATTCTTATTCAGTGCATTGTTATTTTTATTCATACAAGGTAATAACCCTTTGGTCTACCACACAATCCACTGGCCAAGTACTCAACACTGGTGTGCTTTGCAAAAGGATGATATTCATGTCTGAGACATGTCAATAATGTTAAACTGGTAAAAAAAGAGAGAGAAAAAAATTCTCCAGCCAGCACACTTTGGGGCAGCCGTGGCCTACTGGTTAGCGCTTCGGACTTGTAACCGGAGGGTTGCCGGTTCGAACCCCAACCAGTAGGAACGGCTGAAGTGCCCTTGAGCAAGGAACCCCTCACTGCTCCCCGAGCGCCGCTGTAGCAGGCAGCTCACTGCGTCGGGATTAGTGTGTGCTTCACCTCACTGTATGTTTACTGTGTGCTGAGTGTGTTTCACTAATTCACGGATTGGGATAAATGCAGAGACCAAATTTCCCTCACGGGATCAAAAGAGTATATATACTATACTCCTTAATAACATACTTTTTTTCTCTCTTTTTTGACAGTTTGTTACCTTAAACCAAAAAGCACCGGAACCTAAGAAGTCTTACATTTTCTGTGGATTAAGAGCATGCAATAATCTTCAAATCAAATGTAAAACTGGTGTCAGGATTAGATTTTAGACCAAGCAAAAACAAAACGTCAGTGTTGCCCAATCAACAACAATGCAGTGCTGTGTTTGCAAATGAATACACATGAATAGAGTTTTTTGTGTCTTGTGTCAATACAAGCAGTAATACCATTGTTGTATGCCTGCGGCATTTGCTAATGTTGTGTTCCCGTAATTTATTAATGAACTAGATTCATGCCAAAAATTCTCCATTTTAGTTCTGTTTAAGGCCGTCTACTAGCCCGGGCAGCAAATTAAATTTGCTGCCGCTAGGGTGCGTCTACATTTATAGGCTAGCCTTCTACAGAACATATACACATTACTGAAAGAAGATCTGTACTGATCCTGATTTAGTTTGTTTTGGTTATTCTGGGAGGGGTTGGACATTTGTTTTCTCAGCATTTCATCATGAAGACACAGGAAATGTCAAACACTAACCAACAATTATATTCCCCCCTAACAACTTGCTTCAAATAATTTGCATTTGTAATGAGCTTCCAGACTAATTATTTGAGCTTCTTAGTGTTCTGATAGGATGAAACATTATTCAATTACCGTGCACTGAAGGAATCATTTACCCCCTTCCTTTCTCACTTGAGATGAATGCTGGATTAAGCACTAGGACACAGTGACAACATTGCTATAATGATATGTCCAATGTCATGTGAATGTGACATTACATGGCTTTTGGTAAGTTGCTGTTTCAGTATCATTTGTATTGAACAGTCGGCTATAGGCTCAGTTCATCCATGTAATTCCATGATTATTGCCAAGAATGTTTCGAACAAATGCTCAGTGGCTTTGACAGTGGGGAGGGGGACTCCAGCAGGTGTGCTGACACCTGCTTCATTAATATTCATTGTGAAGATCACTGGCTTTGAAAAACAATAGCGTTATTAAAACAATATAGAAGAAAATATGAAAATATTTCAAATCTATGTCAAATATGTCTATTTTCTCCATAGACATACTGTATAAAGACCTGATTCATATTTACAGATTAAGGAAATTAACTATTTATTATTTGCTCTACATAAATAGATAATGCCGATGTTGACATTGGGAAGTGGGTTTCCAAAATACATGTGCCCCAGGGCCTCATGGAACATTCGTCTAGCCCCAGTGATGAATTCAAGTCCATGTGAACCATTATGATTGTAACACATATTAATTTATTTCACAATTAACTTATTGGGTAAACATGAGTTAGCCTATTGTTGAGTGCTATGGGATACTGTAGCACGTTTCCATTTAACATTGGCATAGCATTTGCCTTTGCCGCAGTTTTTAGCTTGCTGCATACATGTAATCCTTTGAATATACCCTTTTCTGACTTCTGCACAGGCTTTAAGTCTTATTGGATAACTTTGACCCCAAAGCCAGACAATATAATGGGCAGACAAATTTCATCTCAAATGAAATTATTTTCTTGTCTGCAAAATTAATTGCTAGAGGTTCTAACATGAAAATATTCTCTAAGGGCATGTTTATGCCCTCTTTGGCACACAACCTCCCTAAAACTCGATAATAAGACAAAAGCGTGTCTGGGTTAAACTGAGTCATGCTTCTCCCGTCTAAGCTCAGATGGGAAGAAAAACATCCCATCATGTGAGCATTCCCTGTAATACATCACAGACGAATTGCATCACACTCTCCAAAATGCCTTATGAAAGAGCAACAAAGAGAAAAACAATTCTAGGCTGGAGTTGAGAAAAACAATACATATGTCATGCTGTATAACGATAAAACAGCTTTCCATGCACCAAAGTGTATAAAATACCTCACTAAAGATAACATGATGTTTCAAGACACAGATAATCAGATAAAAATTGGTAGACACAATTATTTTTATAAATTAATGTTTTCAGAAAACGGTGCCAGTGCTTTTCAACTAGGCATCATCAAGAAATTAACATGAACATCATCAAGGCAACATGAAGGACAATGCTTAATCTCATCAAAGCCATTGTCAATATTCCTATGAAGAGTTTTCAGAGTGAATTGTAATTCTACATCTACAGTAGGTGCATTATATAGCACTGCAGTTAAGAGGCCCAGAGTAAATTTGTGACATCACTGAAACATCATCTAGGTTTTAGAGTCATTGGTGATCTTCGGGCGTTGCCTCAATGGCACCTCTGAGAGGAAGTCTGATGATGACATGAGAATGCAGCCACTTGCAGATACTTGCATGTGGCCTAAGCCTAGGAGAGCAACCAATGAGATCTTCAAACACAACCTGGCTGCTGGCTTGTGTGGCCTTCCTTTCAAATGAGTCTATGGATCTGCTCTCATTCTGGGGTTGCATTCCTATGCAGACAGTAGAAAGAGGGGGGGGGAAATAGGCAGAAAGCTATATCTAATGTAGGAGGAATTCCATCTCTAGCGGATTGTGTCTCAGAAGCTTTGTTTACACGTCTAAATTTGAGGTTTTGCCCATAAAAAATCTCCAGAGACCAGTTTAATTGATAACAGAAAAGACACACTTTGAAGATCAGCTGTAAGACAAAATTGATCTGCCTGAAACCAATACAAAGAAGAGAATGGTGCACTTGGTGTACTATGCAAATAATTCAATTGAGTGGTGTGGAATATAGCAAGTCTTTTGTGAGGATTTAAGGGCTGGGTACATTTCCCATAGACAATTGTGATGCATGCCCAGAGTTGATGCAACATTGACAGAAGCCACAATCTACTGTCGCCAGCAACAATCTACAGTCTACAATCTACTGAGAGCTGCCACACAACAACAGATGTTGCTTGTGTAAATGGAATAGGTACACTAATCAATTTCTACAGTGAATGTCCAGCAACATTCTATATAGTTGATGATCATATAGCAGAGAGATATTTAAAATAATAATAATAATTGTTTTCAAAATTCTAGTCTGATATATTTTTTTGCCAAAAAGTGGGGTCATGACCTCTCTGCTGACAGCTATCATCTGATGGAGCCATTCCCATGTTTCAGAGAAAAGAGGAGAAAATGACATTTTTTGTGCTTTCAAAAGACCCCAATTCTGGTCAGGACTGACCGGCTTTGTCAGACTAAATCTCAGTCAGTTATTAATGTGGGCTTCCTTCAGCTGAGTGGTTCTGAGAGTCCCAGTGTTATTTTTAAGCCAGTCATATGGTTGACTGTCCACAGATATATAATTTCCATGAGCTTCTCACGCTATTCAATGAGCAACTTCCTAAATTAGTTCAATTACATTCCCAAATAAATGAATGAAATACACTTGGCTAATTCTCTTTCACTGCCCACTGTCCTGTTGTTACTGTTTGCAAATTTATCCACACAAAGTCCACAGTTTGTACGTCCAAGTCTGGTCAGGTAAGATTTTTTGAGAATGTTTAAGAGTGTTCTATTTTCCCTAGGTAGGCCCAGAAATAGTAAATGTTTGAAACACATTGTCTCCAAAATTAACCATAGTACAAGAACGTAATATCTCGTAGTCAAAAAAGAATCTTCATCAGAGGTGTTTTAGGCACTTACGGCATTTCGAAAAGATACTGGAAAGCCCTGGATGGCACTGGAAAAGTGATGGCCCCAGTGAATGTCATGAGAGTTTCCAGACCCCCGAATCTGGCAAGGCAACACAAAGCTATTATTTCATACCACTATAATTATTTGAATTTATGTCCATGCTTCTTAACAGATGTGTTTATCCAAAGCGACTTACAACATAGAATAAAAATGTAAATGTTTAAACAGTTTAATGAAAGAATGTAAAATATATAATAACATAAAATTAAATCAAAATAGGCCAATAATAATAGCAATACTAATGTCAACAATAGCTGCAGGTCGTCACACTAACAACACTAAAAATAAACAATTATAAACTAATACTGTTGTTACCATTTGAGGGGCTTCATTGATATAAATGATGTATATATTTCCCTTTAATTTTCAACACACAAATAGATCAGCACATTGTTTTTCTTATTTGTCTTTTTTTCCTATCAGACATGCAGCCTGACTGCAAGAGGACAAAATCCTGTCACAACACATCATGCATTGGGTAGTTGCCCATGCTCCCTTCTCGCCATTGGAGAGGTATGTCTCATTTCTCAAGACCCAGAAAGGGAATATTTACAGATGAGTCTGCCTAAAACTAGATTTACACAAGTTAATGGGATCACCCAAAGAACATATCTAGCCAAAAATTAGCCCATCTGTTCCCCAAAACACTATAATATTGGGATCCTAATTTCTATAGCCTACTGTATGTTTCAGTGTAGTTTATTTTGTGTTACATCTAGGATCTTCAGGAGAAACAGCACTGTGCCAGGGGCATTGGGTGCATCTTTACTGGTCTCACAACAAATATAAAGAACTTGGAACTCATATTGAACTCTGCTGTTAGACTTTTAACTAGACCAAGAAGAGAGAGCACATCACCCCTGTGTTAGCTAAACTGCAGTGGCTCCCTGTCTCCTATAGAATTGATTTTAAGGTTCTGTTAATTACTTACAAAGCTCTGAATTCAATAGGACCTTCATATATCTCAGAGCTATTCATATCTTATCAATCACAAAGGAAACTTAGATCTTCCAATTCTAATGTTTTAATTGTACCCAAAGGGTTTCACAAGCCAAGTGGAGAACCTGCTTTGATCCATTATGCACCAAAGCTATGGAACGTCCAGCCTCCTGTACATCAAACAGGTGAGTTCAGTGAATATCTTTTAAAAAAAGACCTAAAAAACATACCTGTATAATGAGAGCTTTTAGCTAACTCATTTGATCTTGTATAGACTACTCATTCAGATTATTCATTTACTGCTATTAGAGCTGCATCCAGCCAGAAGCAGATGGGCTTCCCCTATTAAGTCGGGTTCTGCTCAAGGTTTCTTCCAGTAATATGGGAGTTTTTCCTTGCCACTGTTGCCATATGCAGGCTTGTAGGGGTTAAGGCTGCCAGTTTTCTGGTCTGCTCTTTAAACGTCTGTATATAAATTCATATAATCACAAGAAATACTAACCACATACTAAGGACATGACCGCTGTATTTCTGAAGTATTTCTGATATTGCTTGGTATGTTGCTGATCGGATCATAAACGGCCACAGCAATGAAGCAACGAAGAGGAATAGCTGAAGAACTTGCAGGAAATTCTTGGTTTTTGTGGGGGCCCACAACAAGGGCTTGCGGTTTGTAGGGTTATTTGTTAGCAAAACATATGTATATACTACTGCAACAACTTGCTGCGTTCGCCTCAACATGTATTATTATTATTATTATTATTATTATTATTATTATTTTCTTCTCTATTATTGTGTAAGATGTTCCAGAATTAAAGCACTTTGAGCTGCATTCTGTGTATGAAAGGTGCTATACAAATAAAGCTTATATTATTATTATTATTATTATTATTATTATTATTATTATTATTATCATCATCTGTGCATCTTCACTGTCATTGTCTTCACTTCATATGTGTTTTGTATAATAGCTGGACATGGAAAACTATACTACAAAAATAAAATTATTTTTATAACTTCTGCATTGGTGCCATATTTTTTTACTTCCTTTATAATTTATGAACATCATGACGGGACCGGAGAGAGTAGACTTCTGTTTCACACGTGCATCACAGACTTGCGCTCACTGCCTCTCTGTAATTGTGAACCAATAGCCCTACTTCCTAGTTTTCGAGAGAGGGCTTAGGATCAAGCTACCAGCTAGCCATACTAGCCCAAGTTTGCTCAGCTGTTAACACCTAGTCAACGTAAATTGTTAACTTAGAAAATGACAATGAATTGTCCAGGTTACAAAGATAAGTAGATATAACGCTGACATTAAGTCTACAGGTAGCTTTTGGAGTTGTAAAAGCACACATTCCTGGCGAACAATCTGGGAAGCAAACCTAAGCCATCGATAAGCTGTCATGGAGTCTTACATACAATTCACAAACCAAAGCCAAGGGAGGGATCGAATTTTAAGGTGTGTTGAACAACCAGCATTAGACAATATTGTAAAAGAAAGGCAAAGCGAACCAAGACCTTTAACATTTCAAACTGGGTTACCTAATAGTCTGTTCGATTCATTTTGACACGTTACACCAATTAAAAAATTGTCAAACATTGGCGTTTCAGTTTGGAAAGTAGTAAAACAAAATTGATTGGCTATCTCCTTCACTATCGTCAGATATTGCATGTATATTCAACATTAGGCAGATAAGATAACTAACTAACCCCTTTTTTGTTCCTTTCAGGGCAACCCAGTATGCATGCGCTCTTGCGAGATATATGCTTCGAAATGATCCCTCTAGGAAAGACATTTTGATGAAGCTGCAAAGTCTTCAATCTAGCATGAGTTCGGGACGCAAATGTGAGTGAAAATGTCCTGGAATGTATCAATATCTGTGTGAGAAATCGAGAAAGTACACAGTGTACCCAAGCTTCTTACTCTATATTCGCTACTCCATTGCACGCGATTGCTGCGCGCACTGGGTCATTGTATTCAGAAAGTGCTGTTACGACGCAGTGCCAAACAGCTCACAGTGCCATTTAGAATTGAATTTGTAAGGATCACAGGATAGAGAAGGGTTTATAAGCCTATGGCTGGCTGAACCCCAGAGCCAACCTGGACATTATTTTTAATGACAGGTTAGTATAAGACGTATAGGTATAAGAATTTGTGCTGAAAAGGAGTTAGTCTATACTGAATAAATCGTTCCGGGTCATTCCACGTCAATTCAACCAGGGCCCACGCACTTAGGTCTCAAAAAATTCTGAAAAAATTACCAGGTGTACCTATGTTACCCAGGAGACACACTGTAAAATTACTCTTATGTAAGATCAATACTTTCCAAGATACAGCCAGTTTTACAGGGGGAGGGGGGTGTCGATTTTGTTCGGCCTCTTTTTTTTGTCAAAGTTCACAAGCCCACAGCGCAAGAACTAAACCATGTAGGAGGCTCAAATTTTGCATGCTGGTACATAAATAGGAATAGTATGTAGCAAAATCGTCACGTTTGGTCTGGCTAATCCTGCATGGTCATAGCTGTCCCTCAAAGTTGATACACATTTTATTGAGATTAGTAGAAACACTCACAAAAAACAATGAACAGAAAATAAATTCCTTCAGGGTCTGAACAGCAGACTTTACAAGTCTAAAAAATCATTTTGGTTCTCATTTTCAGAGCACCCAAACACTTTGTGCGAATATACAAATATTTTTTTAATATTCTTTTCTTTATTCTCCATGATCTTTTCTTTTCAAAAAACACCAATTTGACTTGTCTTATGCCAATCTTTCTTTTTCACTTTCCCCGAACATGGGCAAAATGCACCATTGACATCAATATGTTTTGTATAGAGCTACCCTAGGTTGCTCTATACAACCACAGGTGGCAGTGTGGTGACTATATAAAACATATTGATGTGAACGGGGCATTTTGCCCATGTTCAGGGTGGAAAATAAAAAAGAAAGATTTGCATAAGACAAGTCAAATTGGTGTTTTCAAAAAGAAGGGATCATGGAGAATAAAGAAAAACATATTTAAAAAATCTTTGTATATTCCCACAAGGTGTTTGGGTGCTCTGAAAATGATAACCAAAATGATTTTTCAGACTTGTGAGGTCTGCTGTTCAGACCCTGAAGGGATTTGTTTTCTGTTCATTGCTTTTTGTGAGAGTGTTTCTACTTATCTCAGTAAGGAAAATAAATTAAGAGCCTATGTTGAGTACAAATATGTCTTCTGAAGGCTTAAACAGAGCCCAGCCAAAAACTCTTTGTATCAACTTTGAGGGACAGCTATGACCATGCAGGATTATCCAGACCAAACGTGACGATTTTGCTACATACTATTCCTATTTATGTACCAGCATGCAAAATTTGAGCCTCCTACATGGTTTAGTTCGCTGTGGGCTTTTGAACTTTGACAAAAAAAAGAGGCTGAACAAAATCGACACCCCCCTCCCCCTGTAAAACTGGCTGTATCTTGGAAAGTATTGATCTTACATAAGAGTAATTTTACAGTGTGTCTCCTGGGTAAACATAGGTACACCTGGTAATTTTTTTCAGAATTTTTTGAGACCTAAGTGCGTGGGCCCTGGTTGAACTGACGTGGAATGACCCTTCCATTAACTTTAGATATTTGATTTAAAGAAATATGAAGGAAATGCTCTTTTCCTATCCTTTCTTTCAGTGTTCAGACTGGGTAACACCGTCAATTCGGTTGATGCTGCCAAGCGAACCCTGTTGCTGTCTGACCCCATCCTTAGATTCTGCCTTACTGTCTCCAACCTCAGCCGCGCCCTCTATTTCATCTGTGACAACGTGCTCTGGGCAAGAAGCCTCGGACTCGTCCGAGACATCAACAAGGAACGCTGGAGTCTGAATGCCACCCGCTACTACTTCGTGTCCCTGGTGATGAACCTGACTCGAGACGTGTACTTGATGGCACAGCTGATGGTGCAGAGGTCACGAGATAGGCAATATAAGCACAAGGTCCATCAGCACCTTAATGAGAGTACAGATGTGGCCTGTGTAGTGGTCCCACAGCTGGATGCCTTTGTGTTCCTTCTTATCGAGTGCCTCAAAGGCAACCCTGCTGTTGCCTTGGATACTGTCAAGAATGTGTGTGACCTCTTCATTCCCTTGGACAGGCTTGGTGTATATCAGACAAGTGAAGGGGTGGTGGGGTTCTGTGGGCTCCTGTCATCGCTGCTAGGCATACTGTCAGTCCTTAAACCCCACTTGAAAATAAAGCCATAGAAATGTCTTTCAGGAAAGGAAGAAGTGATAGGAATATGGAATGCATTGAAATGCTTTAAGGATTCACCTATTAAAACACACTAGCCGCATATAGAAAATCTCTTTTTGCGATTTGCCACTCTTAACCTTCTTAAGTATTGCACTTATATAAGGGGTTCATGTGATAGTTGATAGAGTGGCTAAGGGTGAAGCTTCGCAAAGATCAACACATAAGCCGGGGGGGGGGGGGGGGGGGTTCTCAAAGAATGATGATTCACAGACTGAATAGGGAATATTGGGGAAGATTGAAAAGGGAACAAATTGTGAAATTGGCTCTGTATCTGTTCACTAAACCAGACAGGGTATCTGCCTGCCTTACGCAGCAGAGATTTAGATGCAGTTAAAGCTTGTCCTTTCTGAGGACGTGTCACACTTTTCTGAGAAAGTCACAACTTGTAATAGTTCAGATTTGGATTCCGTAGCTCTTTATGATTGATATGTCTTGTATATTACCATACGGCGCCCCATGTCCTTCAGGTACAATGTCATTCACAGCACAATGTCATTCACAGCACACCCTTTATTTGTGATTCTTGCAGATGACCAAATTTGATCTGGCCCACTGCTCAGAAGACTTGAGTATTTGTGTCCTATCTTTGTACTTTCTTCTAGTTTCTTACAAATACAGTGTTTTCTATGTTTTTACGAACATCGTGTTGGATTAATTCACCCTGAAAATCTAGCTGTTTCTGGTCTAGTCTACCTCACTATTGACATGTAAGTATGTCAGCATCATGTTTACTGCTCGGTGTTCAGTTTCTTATCTGTGAAGAAGCATCTCTATCTGTCACCTTTCACCTTTAGTACCTATTGATAGGAATACAAATCTTTGTGAATTTCTATTTTGTTTAATTGTGGTTACAGAATTTTTTTTTTCAAATTTAAATGGAATCCGTGATTTAAAGTGGGAATTAGTTCCTTCATTGAAGAGAAAAATAAAAAAAAATGTTGAGTTGCCCACAAAGCCTTAAACTGGGGTTTGACCGATTGTTTCCGTAAAATATTTAAAAGTTTTATCTCTTAAATAAATTATTTTCTAATGGAGAATGATCATTTTCCTGTGTGTCATTTATTTATTTTTTAATTGATTTTCACCACAGTATTTCCTGAATATTAGTCTGACCTATGCACCTCTAAAAGTCTTAGTACCATGATAAAGGGCAGATGTGGTTGCATAATGTACTGTAGTATCCACCCATCTATTTTTTTTAAACCTTTATTTTACCAGGAAGGTCCCGTTGAGACACAATGTCTCTTCTGCCAGGGAGTCCTGGTCAATCCTATTACATTTTACTCAATACTCAAAGGGGCCTGACTTGGTTTGGTAACATCATTAGCCATCCAAATCACACACACCCAAGACCTTATGAGTGTGTGAAAGATGAACTAAACATGGTACTACATACACTACTCACAAAATATCAGGGATATTCGGCTTTCGGGTGAAATTTCAGGATGAACCTAAAATCCACTATTACCTTTACAGGTGAACTTAATGTGACCTTCTCTAAACTTGAATGTGCATTTCCAACAGTTCAATGTTTCAGTACTTTCTGTACTGAAAAATGTAATGTCACCAGAAAGCCAGATATCTCTTACTTTTTGTGAATAGTGACTGAAATACATAATGGTGACCTGCTTGGTTTCAACTAGTGCTATTATAGTGACACCATGTGGATGCAAGTGTGCAATGCATGTAGGAATATGGTGGGCTCTTCAACAGGGAGCTTGGCACATAGGCTAGGATACAGTAATCATATGTGAATGTATATATTGTAAATGTATATAATATTTCTAGAGAATGTACAGCCAAAGTGCATTGGAGCTAGTTACTTTGTTTAGTGAAATAATCTTACCAGAATAGTTCAAAAAACATGTTCACACTTGCCTTTTGCTATATTGACAGCTGACAATTAGTAAGGTTCACAATTTTCTTTGTACCAAATTATATATGTGTGTGTATGTTCTGGTGCAAAATAATCAGTTCACACTGTACCTTTTGTCAGTATTTTTGAGCAAATGTTTTAATGATTGGCTATTTGGCCAGCAAGTTTCACACAGAAAGCTTTCCAATTTTGCAACCTAGAATAAATAAGGCTATATGGCTAGTAGCTAATAAGACGTTTGTCAGACTTTTTTGAGGTAAAGATTTGATTTGCAGAAAATACATAGATGCAGTGAATTCATAGATGGAAAGTATAAGAGAAGCCTTCAGGTAATGCGGTCCAGTTTATTTAAGGCATCTACAACAAAACATGAAGTAGCCCCATGTAGGAATGAAACATCAAACATACGATAAAAAATAACTATCCTAATTTGGCAAATCTATGAGTTTTCTTGCTCGGAACCAAATTCTGATTGAGAATTCAACTAACACTGAATGAAATACTTAACAGTTCAGCACTCTCCAGAGGAGAAACTTTAAAGCGCAAGATTGACACAAAATACTTATTTTTTTTAAACAATGCACACAAGGTCATGGGCACAGCAATGTGATGCAAGCTCAAGACACTGTAAATGTAAGTGTTGACAAACTGTGACTGTTTGAAAGAATTGAGACAGGCCTGAGCCTTGCTTCAAAGTCTCATTGTTTGGTCTTTCAACTACACATCAATTCAGAACACAGCAGACCCCAAGCCAAAAGAGAAGAGACTGAGAACATGTCATCCCTTGATAACTGCTTGGTACATTGTTCCTCACATGACATGAGGTGAGAACATTCTAGAAAGTGATGCACAATCAGTTGAAGCTCAGTTCAACCTAGACACTACATGGGTCAAAGGCAATTGCATTGTTAGGGTAGGTAACCTTTGGGAGGACTCCAAGTGGAATGATAAAAATAAGACATTTGCACAGGAACAAAACATTTACACTGAGAGTTGAAAGGAGAGGAACATACATACATATAAACAAACAAACAAATAAAAACACGGCTCATCTAAACAAATGTATAGTCTTCAGAAAAATTCATGAGAACATACAAAAACAAACTAAATGTGCTTTCAGAACATGATTGTGTCTGCTGTTTATATGTTCAGTGTCCAATGATGATGATAATAATAATAATAATAATAATAATAATAACAATGACAATACATGTAATAATTATCATTATTATTATGGCAATAAGGACACCATTGTGCTGTAGTGGTTGGAGACTAAGCCTCCTGCTACAGTGGTGAAGGAAGGACGGCCTCTGCTGCCCCCATGAATCCTACATGTGGTTAAAAGCACTTTGCTCTTGGACAAATGTCCAGAGTCATCTGCTTTGCTCGGACGAGGACAGAAGAGGCCACTAGCCCTCCTCATCCTCATTTTGGTTTCCCCGAAACACTCGAGCAGTGGGCTGACATTGATGCAAATTAGTTAGTGGATGAGGAGGCAGTGAGAGGCTTCCTACCAGAGGCAATATCAACAGGGCCGGGTGAGTAAATGAACACACGTCAGAATCACCAGCACATCTTCCATAGATACCCACAGTATAGAATATCTCTCAGCTTTCCCTTATTATATCCAGTGATTTAAACCCATCTTTTTATATATGTTGTGATCTCATGTATTTTTTTTTTTTTTTTTTACAAATGTACATTCAGTAATATAGCAAAATAGACACTGTATTTAGTGCTCAATTACCGAGCAAACAGCAGACTGGGTATCAAGATTCTCTTAACCCATCCTGTCTTTATGATTGTACCATTGAACACAATGGCGGCTCCACTGTCTTAGCCACATACCAAAGTAAAATTAGTAGAGGCGTCAGAAGCTTTATGCCCTCATTTCATCTGAGAGAAAGAGAGAGCAAGAGAAATAAAAAGGCTTTTTAATTGTGTCTCACAATATATAGAACACCACAGTCCCAGTCCACGTGAACACTCACACACTTTCTCTCTCTTTCCCTCTCTTTCCCTCTCTTTCTCTCTCTCTCTCTCTCTCTCTCTTGCTCTGGTGAACATATAACAACAGACATTAAAGGGCACTGTCACGAGTTGGTGGTCTAGGCCAACTTGAGTGTTGCTCCTCTGGTTTTCCTTGCGCCCGCAGGCTGTTTTTCTCCTTTTCCAGTTTCTGTCTTTCTTTTTGTTTCTTTATTTCCGTCTTCCTCGAGAGAAGTAAAGTGAGAAAGCATTTTCTGGGACCAGGCAGAGCCAGAGGCCGGGCTTTAGATCTGGGCGGTTCCTCAGGGAGAGTCTTTTGGTCTGTCCTGCCACTCATAGAGAAGTTAGGAGAAGCCGTCACTACGAGGGGGTCTGGGACCGGTCATAGTCCAAGATGAGGCCTTTGATGTGCGACAGTTTTTGATGGAGATATTCGCAATGCTTCTTCTCTTCCCGGTAGTCAGGAAACTTCTGCAGAGGACATGATGGGGGAAAAAAACAACCAGTCAGCATTTTGTGTGTAGTGGGGAACTACATTCCAAGAATCATTAGGGGGAAAATATAGTTCCCCCTAGTTATATTCAATAATAACAATATGATTCAGTTGATATGAACATTTTGCACAGCCCCCCCCCCCCCCCCCCCCCAATCCCAATCCTCCCCCACCTTTCTTATGCAGCCCTTGCCACTTAATCTACTAAACCCCTCTTCTACTGCACTTTTTACTCCCCCCCCCCCATAAATGCACAAATAGGCTGACACCAGACATAATTTCACTGCATTTCTATATGTAACTATATGCATGTGACAATAAACTTCCTTGTATCCTTGTAACCTTGTAACATTTAAATCTGAAAAGATATTTGAAATGATTACATACCTTCTTATACCTTTTATACTTCTGGAGGATTTGCTCCTCCATTACCTGAAATATAAAATAAACAATTCAATTAGTTGCAGTGCATTGGAATTATTACCAATAAATTAATTTACTGGATTTCAGTTGGAAGAGCAAGCAAAAGAAGAAAGATACAGTGTTTTAAAGGTGCTCTAAGCGATGCTGGGTAACGTCATTTCTGTTGACATTCAAACAAAACAGAGGGCTGTCCGCAGAGATCGCGTTTTTTTACAGTGTATTCAGGACACAGGCAGGTAGCGGATGGTGAGGTGATGTTTGCTGTAAGTGACAAAAAATGTTTTAGCCTAAAAAACGCGTGGCATCGAAACTGGTATTATGACACCTGTCGGGTTGTGGCTAGTAATTTAGCATGCTAATTTAGGTTGATCTCTCTGCAGCACTATACCTTGTCATTTTTTTAATGACATCATCGCCCTTATTTCTTCTTATTCTTTTGATGCGTGTAGCTCATTTTTTGGATATTTTTACCTCAATTCTTACACATGGCACCTTTAAGAGTCTGCTTGCTGCTTGCTGTCAGAGTAGCTGATAAGAACATATTTTGTCACAAACCTTATACTCTTGCGTGCCAGGTGAGAGGGTCTTAATCTTGGAGCCCAGCTGAATGAACATCTCCGTAACCTTGCTGATCCGGTCGTGCAAGTCCCTATATTCATCATACTCAGCACAGAAGTCCTCATTATACTGTTGACGCTGTTCACCACCAGTTATAGTGATGTATTTTCTGTGGAAAGGCACAGTAAAGTTCAAGTAGCGATGAAAGTTCAGGGATTTGTTTATGTGAATACAAGACCTACAAGGCAGGACAAAACAAACATGTGGTCCAACAGAAAAGAATTTGAGGAACTGGCATTGCTCTCATACACTATACTTATGCATGAGGATGCATGGATCCTGCATTGTAGATAAAGGGAAAAATAAACAATAAGACGATTCATTATGAGGATTTAAGTGTGATCAACACAGCCTTTCTTTGTGCCTTGTAAATTGTCCAAAAGTCTTATACACAATAGTGTAACTGTCCAGGCACACACTTTCCAGCAGGGGGCATTGTCTGCCTATTATCTTTCTCTCTGGTAGGTGATAGAACATGTCTCTAACTCCCATAAGGGGCATACATTGAACATAGACTGTGGTTCATAAATCAAACATGTTTATTCAGCAGTGATATAATCTTTAAATCCGGAGATCAATGCATTATCCATTTAGATAAGGTGCAAGTTAACTTGCAAGAATCAGACTGGAGGGTGGGGTGGGGTGGGGCGGGGGGGTAGTTAGTTCATCTGAACTTACATTAAATAGTCAGGGATGTCTGGAGAGCCTTGGCTGACAGGTGTGTTGACCATTTCATGATCTGTAGACACACATGCACGCACGCACACGCACACGCACACACACACACACACACACACACACACACAGAGAGAGAGAGAGAGAAAAAGCAAATGAGTTTGAGTAATCTGCCAATGCAAACGTGATAAAGCCCCCATCATTCCTGGCCTGATGGAGTCGTTTATCAGGGCCTGCTGATAAGGGGCCGCTGCACTCGGTGACGAACACGAACACGAACACGGGGCCAGATTGGGAGGTGTGTACTCAGGGCACGGGCAGGGCTCTCCAGCGTCTGTGCAGCCCCGAAGGACCATCGGCCACACAGCTGTTGCGCAGTCAATCATCAACAGAGTTTGCCGTGGGAGCTGGCTGGGCACAGCCAGGAGCTGAGGCAGGCGTCCGACACACACACCACAGCTACCCTCTATCCCTGTGACCCCGTTTGACAAACCTCCGATAAACCCTCTGCTTGGGGAACTTTGCTTTCTGCACTGTTATGTTGGAGATCAGTCAGCACGTAGGTAGCAGACATGGTACTTGTCGGATTGGGTATACAGAATAACGCACCATAAAGGCACTGTTCACGTCAATACCTGCCATTTTATTACCATGACAAGAGTTGATTAGTCCATGACAAGAGTTGATTAGTGACTCAAGACATCATCCTGTGCCTATAGCTGTTGGTTAAATATTAGTCTGCTAATAGCATTGTTATTATCTTAAACTATCAAGACTTACATAGGATGTAGGACTCTTCAGTAGTATTCCACTGACATGGCAAAAGAAACATAAAACTAAAATCACAGTTTACCTTTGGGCTTTTTTGTTGATTAAAGCAAAGCATAACCTTATCTTCTTAATTCCCCTTAAAGTATCAGAAAAATAAACAATGGTCTGTTATCGGTCGTGGTGAAAGCCTAGGGAAGCTGTGGTGCAATCAATGCAAATTTGGATGTTCTGAACGAGGATGCTGGGTAACGGGGAGGATGCTGGGTAACGGGTGCCAGAGGGAGAGGGAGAGGAGGGGCATGAGGTTGTGCCTACCATTGAGATTCTCCTGATGGTGTTTCAGATCCGGGCTTGTTTCCACCCACTCTGTTTTTAAGTGCTCACGCTCTTTGTCCTTGTGCTTCTTGGACTTCTTCTTTTTGTGCTGGCCGTTGGCTAGCGGCTGCTCAGTGCATACTGGGGGGTCAGTCCGTCGGGGTTTGGGGCTACTCATCACGGGGATGTCGGGCTGCAGCCGCTCGAGCTTGGCAGTGCTGTCCGGCTCGCCGTGGCCATGGTTGACTCGTGGGTAGAGGCCATTTTGACTGTCCTGAATGCTACTGGTCGTTCGGTCGAAGTCCAGTTTCGTCGGTAAACTACTGTTCCTCGGACCTATCGAGGCGCGGCCCATCGAGGAGCTCAGATGTCCATTGGAAGGTGATTGGAGGGGCAAACTCGGGTCCAGTAACCTTTGCTTCTTGGGAGTCGGACTTTCTGAGTGGTCGGAAGGCACTGGGCGTTTCTGAGTGAAAGAAACACAAAATGAGAAGGGAGATATACTTTTTCAAAAAGCCCCACAAGCATAACAGAGAGCTGCCACAGCACAGGCCAGTAGCCTAATTGGCTTCCGCAAAATGGCAGTGACAGAACTGCCTCCAGCACATCCATAAATAAAAAGCAGATGGTACCACACCAAGGGCCTCTTCTGAAAGACTTTCATTTTATCCCTCAGTTAATCAATCAGACTTTATTTCTGTGGCAACTGCTCTTTTTGTACAACAACAACAACAACAATAACAACAACAACAACAAAAACACAGGTGTTTTTTCCATTTAAGACACAGTGGTTTCAACATTTCTAAAACTAGTGTTTTTCCCTCTTTTACTTGGCTTTTCATGTTTTAAGATTCAGAAAATAAAAGAATTCCTCCGTCTGCCATGTTACCAAAAAGAGTTGAATGTGTGCTCAGAAAAAGCTGGCGTTTCTTTTTATAGGTGTGTATTTACCACAGAGGGATTCTTGACTGGACTGAGCTGGGATGGAGAATCCCCAGGGGTTTTGTGGAATGAATGGCTGGACTGTAAACTCCTCGTCTGGCCGGGACCCAGGGGCTGCAGCTTTCTGTGTGATATCAGAGAAGGAGATGGGAGATTTCATTTCAGCATGTCATGCCCCCACATTCTCACTCTATGACTTCTGCATATTTCAAAAGGAGTTTGTCAGAATGACAATAACTATTTATTGCCATAATTATTATTAACTATGAACAGGAAGGTACCATATATGAAAGGAAGACAAAGAGAATTAGAAAGAGAGGAAAGAGAGAGAGAGAGAGAGAGAGAATTGTAATGTTTACAGAGAGGCAAGAAATTCAAACAGGAAGAAACATTTGTCTCTTGTCAACTTTGGGGATCAAGGTCCACGAACACTCGGCTATTCTGCCAACCATAAAAGCAAACTTCAGCAAATCAACACAGGCACAACGCCCACTCCCATTCAACATACAAACAACAGAGCTACATTTTAAAAAAACAATAATAAAAAATAAATAAATTAATGCACACTGCACTTCTCATTTTCTTTTTCACCACTACCTCACTCTTAAAACTCTACAAACAAAACTGCTCGGAGGTAGAGAGGAGATTAGGGGACAAGGCCCAATGATCCAACCTGTGTCATGACGTCCAACCTAACCCTAGCCTAACAGTTCCTCGTGCATATCCGGGTAACGATAACATCTGCGGTAGGCAGGCACCAAGCTAAGCAATGTCCTGAGTGGGAAAATAATAAGCCAGATGTTCTCTCTCTCTCTCTCTCTCACACACACACACACACACACACACACACACACAGACACAGACACAGACACAGACACACACACACAAACACACACTACTGGCAATCTGCTTCCTACAGCTCTTTCCTCAGATAGAGTGCCCTTTTGTCACACATAAAAATCATTCCAGCCTAGCAGTCTCACTTTGGCCTCCTAAGATGTAAGTCCAGAGGGGGAAATACCTTTCCAAGTCATACCCCAGGAAATCCCACACATAAAATTAGACAATGATAGGTTTCATTGACAAGAAACTATATTTACACATATAACATTATTCTGACATAACAATATTCTCTGTTTCCATATATAGATAACTCTCTTTCATATAAATATGCATACATCTCAGCTATGCACTCCACGGGGCGGTGGTAGTGTAGTGGTTAAGGAGCTGGGCTAGTGTGCAGTAGCCTAAAAGTTGTCGGTTCAATTCCCGGCTTCCACCGTTGTGCCCTTGAGCAAGGCACTTAACCCCAAGTTGCTCCGGGGACAATGTAATCCCTTGTATTTGACATATGTAAGTCACTTTGGTCAAAAGGTGTCTGCTAAATGTAATGTAATGTAAATGCACTTCTGGACATTTGAATAACTTCAGTCCCAGTGCATTAGTCCCTCTAAGAGTTTTCAGACCTTAACCTCAATAGCACTGCAATGGCAACAGACCGTCTCTGCCAGCACTGTCCCTTGTCACCTCTCATAAAGTAGAGAGATGGCCTGAAACTGATGGGAATTAAACAGCATGTGGGAGATGGCAGGCCTCCCCAAAACAATTGATTCTCACTGCCAAAGCTCCATCCTTGGCACAGCGAGTGCTGGCTACCTTTTGTTCTCCTATTGTTTGTGGTTACCGGTAATTGTAGTAACTCATTTGCCTTCTGAATGATTTCATTAGGCAACACCAGGCAACAAAACACCCCCTGCTTTGAGATGCTTATTAACAAATTCCATCTTTGCAGATAAATACACATTTTGTCCTGTTCGTCACAACAGGCTGTCAGTTAGGGACCAAGAGTACAGTCTTGCTGGCTAAATGGCGGTTTGTTGTCCTGGGCACATCACTCTTCCCAATTACTGGAGAAGAGGGGAGCAATTACCTGAGGCAAGCACGGCTTTAATGCTAAAACAGTGTCCTGCTCCAGTGAGCCCTTTGTGACTGGGTCGATAAAGGCCAACACGCCCAACATCAGGGAAATCACTTCATCATCCAAGAAACCTGAACCCTAACCATAAATCCACCATGAAATACCATTAAAGATGAACTATTACAAATGTATTACGTTACAATATATTGACATTTATTCACTACACAGACACTTCTGTCCAAAGTGCCGATATCCATTTTCAGAGCTACATGTTCCCTGGGTATCAGACTATAGAGCTGGTAGCCGTCTGCTGTGCCAAAGGAGTCCAGTTCATTCAGTCTTTGCCCTTTTCCTTTTCCTCTAATGGACCAAGAACACGCGGCCATGGGGAGCGGGACTCCAGTGTCCGTCTACGATGTGCGAGATGGAGTGGCCAGCAAACCCACCTGGTGAGCAGTCTGTGTATGAGTTGCCTCTCCTCCTCCAAGTAGCCTGGCCAGTCTCTCTGGACCTGCCGGTAGAACTCATCCTTCAGGGTGAAACTGTGCTCTTTGGGGTTGAGTTTTGCCACCTGGGAAACACAGACACAGAACTTCTTGAGAACAACGACTCATGTGGGTTCAATTAAATTGTAATTATATTCTGTTATCTCATAACTACAGATGATTACAGTCATTTCCACCATCATACATCAATCTCTATTGTCAAAAGTGTGAAATTTATTTCAGCAATTCTGCAATGTAAGCAACCCCACCCTATACCCTCCAGCGCATGCACGCACGCACGCACGCACGCA